>NC_073402.1:28691144-28948644 GCF_028641065.1 Leucoraja erinaceus | reverse complement strand
GATTTAATTAGAAGGATGAGAGGCTATCTCATTGAAACATGCAAGATTATTAAGGGTTCGGACACGCTGGAGGCAGGAAACATGTTCCCGATGTTGGGGGTGGAGTCCAGAACCAGGGGCCACACAGTTTAAGAATAAGGGGTAAGGCATTTAGAACGGAGATGAGGAAACACTTTTTCACCCAGAGAGCGGTGAGTCTGTGGAATTCTCTGCCATGGAGGCAGTGGATACTTTCAAGAGAGAGCTAGATTGGGAAGATAGCAGAGGATATGGGGAGAAGGCAGGAACGGGGTACTGATGGGGGATCAGCCATGATCACATTGCATGGCAGTGCTGGCTCGAGGGGCCGAATGGCCTACTCCTGGGCTGCGGGATATCGTGCTTCCAACCTGCACCTGGAGAAAGAGCCAAGGATCCGAGTTCACAGCCAAAACCAAAAAATGTGTCTTGGCATCAAGAGGAATGGGATTTGGCTGCCGGGAAACCTCTGCTATCAACACAGTCCAGAGAGAGGGAAAAGTCGTGTCCATACTTAGAAAGTCGCACAAAGAGTGCAGCAGTTTTCTTGTCCCAGACTCCAGCAGCCGTCAGATATGGGGGTGGTTGATTTGGGGGGTGGCACGGTGGTGCAGCTGCCTCACAGCACCAACGACCCGGGTTCGATCCTGACTACGGGCGCTGTCTGTGCGGAGTTTGCACGTTCTCCCCGTAACCCGCGTGGGTTTTCTCCGGGCGCTCCGGTTTCCTCCCGCACTCCAAAGACGTGCAGGTTTGTAGGTTCATTGGCTTCTGGAAATTGTCCCTCGTGTGTGGGGAGTGGATGGGGAAAGTGGGATAGCATAGAACTAGTGTGAACGGGTGATGGATGGCCAGCATGGTCTCGGTGGGCCGAAGGGTCTGTATCCATGCTGTATAAACTGTGGAGGTGATAGATTACAAGGTTCATGTTCTGATATGACCCTGTGTGTTTTGGTGTGATAGTGTGAATGAGTTTAGTTTAGAGATACAGCGCGGAAACAGGCCCTTCGGCCCTCCGAGTCCATGCCGTCCAGCGATCCCCATACCCAAGCACTTACCTACACACGCCAGTGTACACACACACACTGAGTTCTTCCCGTGACCAGCGTGGGTTTTCTGTAGGTGCTCCAGTTTCCTCCCACACTCCAAAGACATATTGGTTTTGTAGGCTAATTGGCTGGACATAATTGTAAATTGTCCCCGGTGTGTGTAGGATAGTGTTAGCGTGTCGCTAGTGAATCGCTGGTCGGCACGGACTCGGTGGGCCGAAGGGCCTGTTTCCGCGCTGCATCTCTAAACGTTGAATGAATGATGAATAGATCAACTAAACTGAAAACTAAAATAAACAAGGGGAGAACTACATGTGGACCTCTTAACACCCTCTGCATGCAGCTGGGACGCAATTATTTTCGAGGAAAGCTTTTCCTCGGAGAGGAAACTGTCACAAAGTAAAAAGTGATCTGGTGACGACCAAGGCTCAGCGTTCGAAAATGACACTGTGGATAAACAGAAAACAGCAGGAACGCAGAAACACTACAATCCTGCACTTCTCAGCTAGGAAACCATTGAGAAATATTGGCGTAGGGTTCTGGTCTTCAATATTTAATAAACATCAAGAGAGTTTAGTTGTCATCTGTACTGGCAATCTGTTCTCACCGGCAGCAGCAACACAGGCCCGTAAGCGCTGTAGACATAGACAATATACACATTAAATAAAACATATATATTATATTTATAACAATACTAATGGAAATAAAATGCGTAGTCTAATAACAGTGGTGCAGAGGGTAGAAACATAGAAATTAGGTGCAGGAGTAGGCCATTCGGCCCTTCGAGCCTGCACCGCCATTCAATATGATCATGGCTGATCATCCAACTCAGTATCCCGTACCTGCCTTCTCTCCATACCCCCTGATTCCCTTAGCCACAAGGGCCACATCTAACTCCCTCTTAAATATAGCCAATGAACTGGCCTCAACTACCCTCTGTGGCAGAGAGTTCCAGAGATTCACCACTCTCTGTGTGAAAAAAGTTCTTCTCATCTCGGTTTTAAAGGATTTCCCCCTTATCCTTAAGCTGTGACCCCTGCCTCACAGCGCCAGGGTCCCAGGTTCGATCCCAACTACGGGCGCTGTCTGTACGGAGTTTGTATGCTCTCCCCCTGACCGCGTGGGTTTTCTCCGGGTGCTCCGGTTTCCTGCCACGCTCCAAAGACGTGCAGGTTTGTAGGTTGATCGGCTTCGGTAGAATTCTAGTGTTACTAGAGTTAGTGTAAGGGGGTGATCGCTGGTCGGTGCGGACTTGTTGGGCCGAAGGGCCTGTTTCCACGCCATATCTCTAAACAAAAATAAAATATAGTGGGATTTAAGAGGATTTTGAATAGGCACATGGATGAGCAGGGAATTGAAGGAAGACACAAAATGCTGGAGTAACTCAGCGGGTCAGGCAGCATCTGCAGAGAGAAGGAATGGGTGACGTTTTGGGTCGAGACCCTTCTTCAGAAAGGAAGGAATGTGGATTATGTGCAGGCAGGTCGTGGCATCATGTACAGCATAGACATTGTGGGCCGAAGGGCCTGTTTCTGTGCTGTACTGCTCTATGTCCTATGTATCCTGCCCTCAGCCTTTGCAGGATCTCCATAGTGTGGTTCAATTGCTTTGGATGCAGTGACTCGTGATGTTAGAGACATGACTGACCAATTTGTGGATAGCAAGCTTGCAGCAACAGCAACCTACTGCCTGCTAATGTGAATGTATGAATGAATGATGAATGAATGAATGATGAATGAATGAATGCATGAATGTATGAATGAATGAATGTATGAATGAATGAGTGAATGCTGTATTGCCACATGTGACAAGTCACAGTGAGATTCTCTGCTCGCGTACCCAAGGTATACAAATAGCTGCCACCTAAAGGGCACTGACAAAGTTACCGAGTACCCACGCGCCAGGTTCCCCCTTTGTTCCCCCCCCCCCTCCCCAAAGCCGGGTCCCCACTATTCCCCACTGTGGTGGTAACTGTGGGATTATCCTTTGCCCAGACCATAATGCCCCTGTCCCACTTAGGAAACCTGAAAGGAAACCTCTGGAGACTTTGCGCCCCACCTGAGGTTTCCGTGCGGTTCCCGGAGGTTTTTGTCAGTCTCCCTACCTGCTTCCACTACCTGCAACCTCCGGCAACCACCTGCAACCTCTGGGAACCGCATCCAATTTATTTTTAAATTATAAAATCGAACCTGCCTCCACCACTTCCTCTGGAAGCTCATTCCACACAGCTACCACTCTCTGAGTAAAGAAGTTCCCCCTCATGTTCTACCTGGAGTATTGCGTACAGTTTTGGTTTCCAAATCTGGGGAAGGACATTATTGTTATAGAGGGAGTGCAGAGAAGGTTCACCAGACTGATTCCTGGGATGTCAGGACTGTCTTATGAAGAAAGACTGGATAGACTTGGTTTATACTCTCTAGAATTTAGGAGATTGAGAGGGGATCTTATAGAAACTTACAAAATTCTTAAGGGGTTGGACAGGCTAGATGCAGGAAGATTATTCCCGATGTTGGGGAAGTCCAGGACAAGGGGTCACAGCTTAAGGATAAGGGGGAAATCCTTTAAAACCGAGATGAGAAGAACTTTTTTAACACACAGAGTGGTGAATCTCTGGAACTCTCTGCCGCAGAGGGTAGTCGAGGCCAGTTCATTGGCTATATTTAAGAGGGAGTTAGATGTGGCCCTTGTGGCTAAGGGGATCAGAGGGTATGGAGAGAAGGCAGGTACGGGATACTGAGTTGGATGATCAGCCATGATCATATTGAATGGCGGTGCAGGCTCGAAGGGCCGAATGGCCTACTCCTGCACCTAATTTCTATGTTTCTATGTTACCCCTAAATGTCTGTCCCTTAATTCTCAAATCATGTCCTCTTGTTTGAATCTTCCCTACTCTCAATGGAAAAAGCTTATCCACGTCAACTCTTTATCCCTCTCATCATTTTAAAGACTTCTGTCAAGTCCCCCATTAACCTTCTGCGCTCCAAAGTATAAAGACCTAACTTGTTCACCCTTTCTCTGTAACTTAGGTTAAGGAGAAGAAAGGAAGAGGAGGAGCCAGGGGGCTGAGGGAGAGCTGAGAAGGGGAGGAGACAGTGAGGGGTACCTGAAATTGGAGAAAAGCTCCTGGAAGCTGTGGACTAGAAGATGGATAAGTGCAGGAATTGAGCTGGGAAAATGGAAAGTGGTAGTTTGGGAGTGAGTGTCTATTGACTCGTGACACACAATCACAAGAGGAATAGATGAGGTAGATGCACAGAGTCTCTTGCCCAGAGTATGGGGAATCGAGGAACAGAGGACATTAGTTTAAGGGGAGGATGGCGAAAGATTTAATAAGAACCCGAGGGGTCACTTTTTCACACGAGGGGGTAGTTGGGGCAGGTATTGTCGCAACGGTTACGAAACATTTACACAGGTACATGGATAGGACAAGTGTGGAGGGATATGGGCCAAGTCAGGCAGGTGGGACATGATGGGCAAGATGGGCTGAAGGGCCTGTTTCCATGCTGTATCACTCTATATCCGAGCTCCTCAGGCAGCTTGTTTTGTTTCACTCCGTACAGACCTTGTCCAATTCTCACGTGTGTGTGTGTTTTCTTGTTTCCTTCACAGGGTAAAATGCTATTGATTCCAGAAAAGACATTTCAGATGCAAAGACGCAACAGGCTGGGAAACAAACGGTGAAATTTGTGCTTGAGGACTTTATTTTTGAACAGGTGAGGCCCGGTCCAGAATAGATGCCCACAGAGGCGAGTGAAGGCTTCAAGACGTTTCGGAGACTCGGGTAAACTTCTTCCCAAAACTGGGCCTTCGAAAGGAAGGAAGGAAGGGCGATGACGGACATGATGAGCTTGAAGGAGACTTCGACCCGTCAGCTGCGGCAGAAGTTGGCCAGCCTGGGTCGCCTGGTGGACGAGCTGGAGGACGCCACCAGGAGCCTCCACCGGATGGAAGACGAGATCATGGACTTGCAGGACAAGGTGATCCAGGCGGAAGGCAGCAACTCCGGCCTGCTGTCCGAGGTGGACCTGCTGCGGAGGAGGGTGTTGGCGGTGGAGGGCAAGGACGAGGAGGTGCGGAAGGCGGAGGAGATGTGCCGGCGGTTGAAGGAGAAGCTGGAGGGCGAGGCGCGGCTGAGCCGAGAGCTGAGGGCGGAGGTGGACAAGCTGCAGGGGCGGATGGCTGAGCTGGAGAAACTGGAGGAGGCGTTCGGCCGCAGCAAGTCGGACTGCACGCAGCTGAGCCTCAGCCTGAACGAGGAGAAGAACCTGACCAGGAAACTGACCGCTGAGCTGGAGCTGCTGCGGAGCCGGGTGAAGGAGCTGGAGTCCACGGAACACCGGCTGGACAAGTCGGAGAAGTCCATCCTGGCCGAGCTGGAGAAGTTGAAATCCCTGACCGTGGTCCTGGCCGAGGAGCGGAAGGCCACGGGTGACACCCTGCAGGCCAGCGAGCGGCGCATCCGTGAGCTGACCACCAAACTGGAGATGACCAACAGGATCAGCTCGGCGGACCAGGGCAAGAACTCCTCCAATCTCAGGGCCAATGTCAACGAGAAGACCTACGGCTACACGGGGGACCTCATGATCGAGGGGGACATGTCCACTGAGCTGGGGAAGGGAGGAGGTCTGGACTCCATCACCATATCGCACAACGTGGGGCTCAGGAAGAAGGTTGGACAGGAGGACAACAAGATCAAGGATCTCACGCAGGAGATCGAGAGGCTGAAGAAGCGGCTGACCCTGCTCGAGATGGTGGAGGAAGATCTGAAGAAGACGGAGGCCAAACACAACGAGCTGCAGGAGAGGTTCCTGAGCGAGCAGTCTCTGGCCAAGCTGCTGGGCCACCAGCTGGAGGAGATGAAGGAGCAGATGTCCAGGGAGAGGGCAGTGGGCAACGGGGAGACGCATTTGCCGCCGGAGACCCGCCACCGGTCCCGGCCGGACAAGCCAAAGTACCGGGGTGTGGCGGTGGAGGAACCGCCGGTGGTGGCCAAGGAGAGGTCCCAGGAGGTCTTCTCGTCTCAGCCCAGGTCCCAGAGGGAGAAGGTGAGAAACCGGGACCTGTTGCCGGAAGATGACCACGGGGGGAAGGGATACCGGCGGCCGCTCAGCCCCAGCGTGGGGCGGAGGTTCCAACGAGCGTCTTCCAACCCGCGGGCTGCGGCGGCCGCTCCCAGCGAGAGGAGATCGGAGCAGAAGGCTCCCTCGCCCAGCCGGGAGCAGAAGAACCAGGAGCCGCTGCCGGAGAAGGCGCGGAAGGCACGGGACCCCCCAGCAGTGCTCAGCCGCTACCCGCCCGCGGCCAACGAGTCGAACGGCAAGAGACCTTGGGGCGCCCACGGTAAGGCCAGCGTGAACGGGACGAGGGGCAACAAAGCAGAGCTGGACGATGGCGACTTGGAGCAGGCGGTGCTCTCCGACAGACAGAGAAAGGGGCTCAGCTACACGGAGACGCCCGGCCACGAGAGACCGGCCCCGGGGGATGACGTCGGCGAAGAGCCGGCGCCCACGATCACCGGCCTTCTCAACGGGACATCGCCGGCTGGCAGGAACCACTCGGCCCCTCCGACCACGTCCGACAGCGGGGCCAGGAACTCGTACGTGGTGGAGTTTGAAGTCCCGCCCGAGGAGGTGCCGGGGGGTGCTGGCACGCCGATCACCACCAGCAGAAGCCGCCGGTCCAAGTACCAGCGCTCCTCCTCCCGCTCCCACTCCCAGGACCTGGGTCTGGAGTACACGGCCGCCAGGTGCGTCCCCGTCCCGGAGGACAAGCAGGTGGCCGAGGTCGGCCTCCACCAGCTGGAGGTGAGGAGGGTGTGCAGCCCGCGGGAGGGGCTGAGATCCAAGGCCGTCATCAAGCCGGCCATCATCGCCATCGACAAGAAGGAGGTGATGAGCACCGGGGCAGAGACGGGCGCCGGGGGACAGCGGTCACCCCCCAGACCGGGGCCGAACAAAGTGACCAGCAGCATCACCATACCCCCATCAGAATTGTCCTCGCAGCGGCCCGGCATGGCCGGAACGACCAAGGAGATCCACACCTCCACCAGTAACATCACCATCGGCACGAGTGACAACATCGCCCACAGGAGCAACTTGACCATCCCGTACGAGATCTCCATCCACCGCAGCGACATCACCGTGAAGATGTCGGGCTCGGGCTCAGACAGCAGCGACGAGGACGGGACGGAGTCGGTGTCCGGGCTGTCGGTCAGCACCAGGGTGGGGGTCAAGGTGGCCGGGGGTGGGGGGGCCAGCGAGCAGGATTTGGGGGGCAGCCCCTCCCCCACCACCACCACCACCACCCCGTCCTACAGGAGGGGCGGCCAGGATGTGGACGGGCCGGACAGGTCCAGCTGGAGGAGCGGCCGGGCATCGGAGGTGTCGGCCGAGCCGGCCAAGCGGGAGAAGGACCTGGGGCTGGACTACTCGCGACTGGCCAACAGGAGGACGGGTCAGGGGCGCCAGGGGGGGGAGTCGGCAGGAGGGGGCGCTGCCCTGTCCGAGGGCTACACCCGGAGGCTCAGCAACTTCTCCAACTCCTCGGATTCCTCGGAGTCCCGGAGGAGCTCGGTGTCGGAGCCGGGCCGGAGTTACCTGCCGATGGACACAGCAGCACGGCGGAGGCAGCACACCGCCTCGGTGGCGTCCAAGGTGGCCGACTGGAACAACAGCTGTACTATGGTGAGTCCCAATCACGCCTGGTGCAGCGATGTAGCCGCTGCCTCAGGTGACACGGGTTCGATCCTGACCACGGGTGCTGTCTGTACCGAGTTTGTACCTTTTAAAAAAAAATTATTAGAAGCAAATGTACAATAGTAGAACCAACGGCATATAAAATTATACATAGAAAATAGGTGCAGGAGTAGGCCATTCGGCCCTTCGAGCCTGCACTGCCAGTCAATGTGATCATGGCTGATCATCCAACTCAGTATCCCATCCCTGCCTTCTCTCCATACCCCCTGATCCCTTTAGCCACATCTAACTCCCTCTTAAATATAGCCAATGAACTGTGGCCTCAACTACCTTCTGTGGCAGAGAATTCCACAGATTCACCACTCTCTGTGTAAAAAATGATTTTCTCATCTCAGTCCTAAAAGACTTCCCTCTTATCCTTAAACTGTGACCCCTAGTTCTGGACTTCCCCCAACATCGGGAATAATCTTCCTGCATCTAGCCTGTCCAACCCCTTAAGAATTTTGTATGTTTCTATAAGATCCCCCCTCAATCTTCTAAATTCCAGCGAGTACACGCCGAGTCTATCCAGTCTTTCTTCATATGAAAGTCCTGCCATCCCAGGAATCAGTCTGGTGAACCTTCTCTGTACTCCCTCTATGGCAAGAATGTCTTTCCTCAGATTAGGAGACCAAAACTGTACGCAATACTCCAGGTGTGGTCTCACCAAGACCCTGTACAACTGCAGTAGAACCTCCCTGCTCCTAGACTCAAATCCTTTTGCTATGCTTATTTTTAAACTTTTTAGCTTTAAATTGGAAGAAAAGAAAGGAGAAAAAACAAGAACGAGAAGAAGTGAGATGTGCAAAGATAGATCCCCTAGACTACCAACGTAGTGTAGCCAGAGAGTGAATAAAAGAAAGAAAGAAGAGAGGAATAGAAAAAGATAAAAGGACAAAAAGAAAAAAAGAGAGGAAAAAAGTGGTGGTATACCTGCCTCTCATCCCTCCCCACCCACCTCACCCAAACCCGTAATTAGATTTCAATCCAATGCTGTGTTGTGCCGTGCTATCCTTGTAATAAATCAATGAATGGTGTCCATGTCTTGGAAAAATGATCTGTTTTTTCTGTTATCAACGTGACCTGCGTGGGTTTTCTCCAGGTGTCCATAAATCCATGAGCGATAGGAGCAGAATTAGGCCATTCGGCCCATCAAGTCTACTACACCATTCAATCATGGCTGATCTATCTCTCCGTCCTAACCTCATTCTCCTGACTTCTCCCCGTAACCGTTGACACCCTTACGAATGAAGAATCTATCCATCTCTGCCTGAAAAATATCCACTGACTTGGATTCTGTTAGGTGAGGAGTCATGACTTAGGCCCAGGGAGTTGGTGGCCATTGTTGAAGGAGGGAGGACACATTAGAGGCAGGAAACATGTTCCCGATGTTGGGGGGAGTCCAGAACCAGGGGCCACACCCAGTTTAAGAATAAGGAGTAAGCCATTTAGAACGGAGACGAGGAAACACTTTTTCTCACAGAGAGCGGTGAGCCTGTGGAATTCTCTGCCTCAGAGGGCGGTGGAGGCTTTCAAGAGAGAGCTAGATAGGGCTCTTAAAAATACAGAGTCATGGGATATGGGGGGAAGGCAGGAACGGGGTACTGATTGGGGATGATCAGCCATGATCAAGTCAAGTCAAGTCATGTCAAGTTTATTTGTCATATCCTCAGAGATGTGGACTCCCAGATATTTAAAACAGTTCACCCTATCCACAGGATCCCCATTTATACTCAATGGAGTGTACGTCCTCGGATGAGTGCTAGTTCAGCCACCTCCTCCCGGTAGGCCTTCTCATCATTATCTGAGATCAGGCCCATCAGGCCCACCAGTCACATTGAATGGCGGTGCTGGCTCGAGGGGCCGAATGGCCTACTCCTGCACCTATTGTCTATTGTCTATCGACACCTGTAAGGTGTCCTTGATATGTCCTAGGTATGAACCTGGATTTCTCTGCTTTCAAGTAACCCCTGCATTCCCTCTCCCCCACCTCGTCCACCCTAGTCATCCTCTCCTAGTTTCTTTGTTCGCATCCCTTCATTGTCACCTCTTCCCCAACCAACAATGGACCATTGTGGGCTCCACCCTTCCTTGGTCATCTATTGCCGGTCCTGCTTTGTTCTGGCCTTTACTTACCCCCCCCCCCCCCTCTACTTTAAGCCTGAAGAAGGGTCTCGACCCAAAACGTCACCCGCCCTTTTCCTCCAGAGATGCTGCCTGACCCGCTGAGTTACTCCAGCACTTTTGTGTCTACCTCCGTTGTGAACCAGCACCTGCAGTTCCTTCCTACGCGATCGAGTACGGAGGTTCAACTCTCGAAAGAAGAACATATTCAGGAGTCACCATTCTTCATTATTCAAAATCGAACTACATGCTCGCTGGAAAAATGTTTCAACATTTTTCTCAAGCAACTTGTGGAACTTTCTCTGCACTGGATAAAACTTGGCAATTAGTGAAAGTAGTAAATCAGGAATTTTAATTTAATTCGCCAGTGCCAAGACCAATATTATTCTTAATATTATCATTCATCAGGGTCTGGTAAAACCTGAACAAAAACATATTTCCTCATCAGGAGTTTCACACGACACGTCTTGTGCTGCAGATGTTTCCACATTTATACGCACCATCCATCTGCCGATTCCACCTCCACCTCTACCTGCATCGTTGCCAAACTCCCCGTGTCCATCATACAGTCCAAGGGCGACTAATCACCAACTGGGAAAAGCTACAGACATAGAAACATAGAAACATAGAAATTAGGTGCAGGAGTAGGCCATTCGGCCCTTCGAGCCTGCACCGCCATTCAATGTGATCATGGCTGATCATCCAACTCAGTATCCCGTACCTGCCTTCTCTCCATACCCCCTGATCCCCTTAGCCACAAGGGCCACATCTAACTCCCTCTTAAATATAGCCAATGAACTGGCCTCAACTACCCTCTGTGGCAGAGAGTTCCAGAGATTCACCACTCTCTGCGTGAAAAAAGTTCTTCTCATCTCGGTTTTAAAGGATTTCCCCCTTATCCTTAAGCTGTGACCCCTTGTCCTGGACTTTCCCAACATCGGGAACAATCTTCCTGCATCTAGCCTGTCCAACCCCTTAAGAATTTTGTAAGTTTCTATAAGACTCCATTTTGTAAGTTTCTATAAGACATTGACTCCATCAAGGGCCAGTCACGTCTCAGCCTGGCCACTCCTTCTTCTCCCCTCTCCCATCGGTCAAGAGGTACATGAAGTGTGAAAACGCACACCTCCAGATTCAGGGACAGTTTCTTCCCAGCTGTTGTCAGGCAACTGAAGCATCCCAGCACAAACTGGAGCGATCCTTTTCATATGAAGAAAGATTGGATAGACTCGGCTTGTACTCGCTATAATTTAGAAGATTGAGGGGGGGATCTTATAGAAACTTACAAAATTCTTAAGGGGTTGGACAGGCTAGATGTTCCCGATATTGGGGAAGTCCAGAACAAGGGGTCACAGTTTAAGGATAAGGGGGAAATCGTTTAGGACCGAGATGAGAAAAACATTTTTCACACAGAGAGTGGTGAATCTGTGGAATTATCTACCACAGAGGGTAGTTGAGGCCACAGTTGATTGGCTATATTTAAAAGGGAGTTAGATGTGGCCCTTGTGGCTAAAGGGATCAGGGGGTATGGAGAGAAGGCAGGGATGGGATACTGAGTTGGATGATCAGCTATGATCATATTGAATGGCGGTGCAGGCTCGAAGGGCCGAATGGCCTCTACTCCTGCACCTGTTTTCTATGTTTCTATCCCGACCTCTCATCCACCTGATTCATGGAGACCCTCGGACTATCTTTAATCGGACTTTACCTTGCACTAAACATAATTCCCTTTGCCCTGTATCTGTACACTGTGTACGGGTTGATTGTAATCATGTATAGTCTTTCACTGACTGGACAGGATGCAACATAAAAGCTTTCCACTGTACCTTGGTCCACGTGACAATAAGCTAAACTAAACTAAACTGTGTGGAACTGAACCAAATGCTACCTGACCCGCTGGTTCCTCCAGCGCTTTATGTTTCGCTCAGGATTCCAGCATCTGCAGTTCCTCGTGTCTCCTTTATGCTTTATACTGTGGCACAGCCGTGGAGTTGCTGCCCCACAGCGTTAGAGACCCGGGTTCGATCCTGACTATTGCCTCCGCCATGAATGTAATTCTCCCATTAATAATTCTCCTGCCAATATGCCTGACGCAGACTAATTTTCATGTATTTTTCCACAAAGTTATGGAAGCTCTTACAAAGCTTTCATGGATTATGGGAGTAACGCAATGAATGCTGTCTAAACCTTGCACATTTTTGTTCATTTTTTGTACATCACCCTAAAAGTCAAAATCCTCAGACTCACTCATCTTTTTGCCACTTAAAATAAACCCGAACGTTGCATTTGCCTTCGTCACTACGGATGACATTGTGGGCTTAAAGGGCCTGCACATGTGCTGTACTGTTTGATGTTCAATGTTCTGATTCAACTGCCTATGATGTCCAAATATCTGTGCCTCCAACACACTACCTCCACTGGCTCTCAAACGCCCAGACGGATTTTTATCTTTCTAAAAATCTGAACACTTAAATGGAGCACAGATCGGTTGATGTTAGGCTGCCAAACTGCAGCAGAGATCTCTACCTGCAATCTGTTCAGGAATTATTTTACATTCCAACATAAGACATGGTTATTGTGAAGAATGTTATGCATTCATATTTATCAACTCGAGCATTTCAGAATTGAGGGGAAGCATTTACGTTTGACTGTGTGAGCTCTGTTAATGATTAAACTTGGTTCACATGCACCATAGGTCTGGGATTCTTTGCAATACATTGGAACGCAGAAGCTGAAGGGATCTCTTAGAATAATTTTACTGGAGGCACCATCCCTTCCCGACAAGCTTCTAAACCTCGCGTGTAGGAAATAACTGCAAATCGAAGATAGACACAAAATGCTGGAGTAACTCAGCGGGACAGGCAGCATCTCTGGAGAGAAGGAATGGGTGATGTCTCGGGTCAGACGGGTCTTCTTGAAGAAGGGTCTCGGCCCGTAAGGTCACCCGTTCCTTCCCTCCAGAGATAGAAACATAGAAATTAGGTGCAGGAGTAGGCCATTCGGCCCTTCGAGCCTGCACCGCCATTCAATATGATCATGGCTGATCATCCAACTCAGTGTCCCGTACCTGCCTTCTCTCCATACCCCCTGATCCCCTTAGCCACAAGGGCCACATCTAACTCCCTCTTAATTATAGCCAATGAACTGGCCTCAACTACCCTCTGTGGCAGAGAGTTCCAGAGATTCACCGCTCTCTGTGTGAAAAAAGTTCTTCTCATCTCGGTTTTAAAGGATTTCCCCCTTATCCTTAGGCTGTGACCCCTTGTCCTGGACTTCCCCAACATCGGGAACAAACTTCCTGCATCTAGCCTGTCCAACCCCTTAAGAATTTTGTAAGTTTCTATAAGATCCCCTCTCATTCTCCTAAATTCTAGAGAGTATAAACCAAGTCTATCCAGTCTTTCTTCATAAGACAGTCCTGACATCCCAGGAATCAGTCTGGTGAACCTTCTCTGCACTCCCTCTATGGCAATAATGTCCTTCCTCAGATTTGGAGACCAAAACTGTACGCAATACTCCAGGTGTGGTCTCACCAAGACCCTGTACAACTGCAGTAGAACCTCCCTGCTCCTATACTCAAATCCTTTTGCAATGAAAGCTAACATACCATTCGCTTTCTTTACTGCCTGCTGCACCTGCATGCCTACCTTCAATGACTGGTGTACCATGACACCCAGGTCTCGCTGCATCTCCCCTTTTCCCAATCGGCCACCATTTAGATAATAGTCTGCGTTCCCGTTTTTGCCACCAAAATGGATAACATCACATTTATAGATGCTGCCTGTCCCGCTGAGTTACCAGTTTATTGTCATGTGTGGTGTCAGGTGGCACGCTAACGTGAACACATGATGACACGCGCGACTCTCGTCACTACCGGCCTGTGGCGGAGGTGACAGCCCAAGTGGGACAGGCCCTTTACTCCAGCGTTTTGTGTCAAGCTTCTAAACCTGTTGGGTGGTCGCAGCCCAGACCATCACACTAACCAACCTCCCTCCCACTGAGTCCATCTACACCTCACGCTGCCTCGGCAGGGCCAGCAGCATCATCAAGGACCAGTCGCACCCCGGTCACTCCCTCTTCTCCCCTCTTCCATCGGGCATAAGGTACAGAAGTGTAAAAAGGCACACCTCCAGATACAGGGATAGTTTCTGCACAGCTGTTATCAGGCAACTGAATCATCCTCTCAACAGCTATAGAATGGCCCTGACCTCCCATCTACCTCATTGGAGACCCTCGGACTATCTTTAATCAGACTTTACTGGGCTTTACCTGGCACTAAACATTAACATAGAAACATAGAAAATAGGTGCAGGAGTAGAGGCCATTCGGCCCTTTGAGCCTGCACCGCCATTCAATATGATCATGGCTGATCATCCAACTCAGTATCCCATCCCTGCCTTCTCTCCATACCCTCTGATCCCTTTAGCCACAAGGGCCACATCTAACTCCATCTTGAATATAGCCAATGAACTGTGTGGCCTCAACTACCTTCTGCGGCAGAGAATTCCACAGATTCACCACTCTCTGTGTGAAAAATGTGCTTCTCATCTCGGTCCTAAAAGATTTCCCCTTTATCCTTAAACTGTGACCCCTTGTTCTGGACTTCCCCGACATCGGGAACAATCTTCCAGCATCTAGCCTGTCCAACCCCTTAAGAATTTTGTAAGTTTCTATAAGATCCCCGCTCAATCTTCTGAATTCTAGCGAGTACAAGCCGAGTCTATCCAGTCTTTCTTCATATGAAAGTCCTGCCATCCCAGGAATCAGTCTGGTGAACCTTCTCTGTACTAAATTGTGCCTCATTATTCCCTTCCTCCTGTATCTGTGCACTGTGGACAGCTCAATAGTAATCATGTATAGTCTTTTCACGGACTAGATAGCATGCGACAAAAAAGCTTTTCACTGAACCTCGGTGGGCAGGTAGAGTTGCTGCCCCACAGCGCCAGAGACCCAGGTTCGATCCTGACTACGGGTGCTGTCTGTATGGAGTTTGCACGTTTATTTCCCCGTGGTCGCGCGGTTCCTACACGTTGCGGCCGGCTGCGACTAACTGCCTCTCTTTGTCCAGACAGGGCAGGACAGCTCGGACCTTCTCTCCGCACTCAACTCCAGCGTAATGTCCAAGCGGAAGGAGATGGCCAAGCAGATCCTGTCGGAGCTGGTGACGGAGAGGGTGCCTCGAGCTGACCCTGCGGGCAAGAGGCAGTCGGTCAAACTTGAACTGAGGAGGAACGCCGAGGGCAGCCCGACCCATTCGAGCGGGTCCAGGAGCGAGGACACCACCCCTGTAGTATGTACCCTCTACGGCTCATTGACAATGGGGGGGGGGCAGCAAGGGGCAGGTAGCATATAAAGATTCACACAGTGTGCAAACAGGCTCGGCACGATGGCGCAGCAGGACAGTCGCTGCCTTACAGCGCTCACAGCGCCAGAGACCTGAGTTCGTTCCCGACTACGGGTGCTGCCTGTACGGAGTTTGCACGTTCTCCCCGTGACCTGCGTGGGTTTTCTCCGAGATCTTTGGTTTCCTCCCACACTCCAAAGACGTGCAGGTTTGTAGATCAATTGGCTTCGGTAAATGTAAAAATTGTCCCTAGTGTGTGTAGGATAGTATTAATATGCGGGGATCGCTGGTCGGCACGGACTCAGTGGACCGAAGGGCCTGTTTCCACACTGTATCTCTAAACTAAACTAAACAGGCCATGTAGGAAAGAACTGCAGTTGCGGGTTTAAATCGAAGGGAGACACAAAATGCTGGAGACTGAGGTCAAACTCCTTCTCTCCAAAGATGCTGCCTGACCCGCTGCAGTTTTATGTCCGTCAACGTTGCTCCTCTATGAGGCTGCGATCGCACAACGAGAAGGAAAATAAAAACCCCTGTCCCACTGTACGAGTTCATTCCAAGAGCTCTCTCCCGAGTTTGCCCTGATTCGAACTCGGAGATTTACGGTAATGGCCGCTCGTCGGTACTCGGGGCTCTCGTGGACATTTTTCAACATGTTGAAAATTCTTCACGAGTCTTCCCGTGCTTACCTACCTGCCGTTAGCGTTACGAGCCGCTAAGAGACGTCCCCGAGCTCCGACGTACCCGCTACGTTCATTTTCCGTGCTTACCACGAGTTTGATTATTTTTTTTAACTCGTGAGAGCTCTTGGAACGAACTCGTACCGTGGGACAGGGCTGTTACTCGTACAGGAAAACCATCCACGCCGGAGCAAGTAAACCCCAAAGACAAGAACTCAGACAGAGAAACTTCAACACCAGCGAAACTAACTGTGATTCCTCCGTACAATATAGGTTACATCAACAAGCTGAGCACAGCAAGAAACTTGCGGTTTAGAAATATGTTTACAATTATTCAAGTCTCTTGATCATGTTGCCCCATGGAACACGCACTTTGCCATTATGTTCTGGCCGACCACAAAATGCTTTGTGTTCGAGTCACTGGGATGGTTTCCCAGCAACAGGCATGGCTACTCAATACCATCGAGTTGTCCCGGTGAAACTCTTCAGATGTGGAGGCCTGTGTGTAATTGGAGGAGCTCCCCTGCGCTATTTGTGGAATGTGTGCTATGCCGAGTGGAGGGCACTTTTTCATGCACACAAAAAAAAGAGAGAATATACGCGATTGGGTCCACATCTGCTCCAAGCCTTTTTCCAAAAACCGTGCCTGCCTGGGTATTTTCTCAAACCACTTCTTGGAAGTGTTTTATCGGGCTTTGCACGAACAGTCACCACCAGCCACTAACTGCTGTTCTGGGTAGACAAAAATGCTGGAGCAACTCAGCGGGTGCAGCAGCATCTATGGAGCGAAGGCAACATTTCGGGGCCCTTCTTCCGTCCTGAAACGTTGTCTGTCCATTTTCCCCTCATGGATGCTGCCTGATCACCACTTCCTTCAAACACCCATAAAGATTGTAAACCATTTGAGTACACCTGTACGGGAAGGAACTGCAGATTACGCTGGTTTACACGAAAGATAGACACAAAACGCTGGAGTAACTCAGCGGGTCAGGCAGCATCTCTGGAGAGAAGGAATGGGTGGCGTTTCTGGTTGACACCCTTCTTCAGACTGGGGAAAGGGAAACGAGAGATATGGAAAGGTACATTGAACAAGGTATGAAAAGTACATATCAGAGCCAGCATCGATGACCTAGGCAAGGTGGAGCCCACAAGGGTCCATTGTTGGCTGTGGAGAAGATGATAATGAGTGGATACAAACCGTGAAACTCAGCAGGACGGCAGTGAAACTAGCACCAAGACTAGGGTGGGGGAGGGACGGAGAGAGGCAGTGGTAGAATTGCTGCCTTACAGCACCAGAGACCCGGGTTCGATCCTGACTACGGTTGCTGTCTGCACTGAGTTTGCATGTTCCCCCTGTGACCGCGTGGGTTTTCTTCGGGTGCTCTGGTTTCCCCTCCACACACCAAAGATGTGCTGGTTTGTAGGTTAATTGTCTTCTGTATATTGTCCCTCATATGCACGATACTAGCAGTGATCGCTGGGCCGAAGGGCCTGTTCCCAATAAACCAGAGCAGCCCGCAATGTTTGGAAACGAGAACTAAATGCACGATGACACCTCCTGAGTCCTAACGCCGATTTTGTTTGATTTTCCAGGGCATCCTGTCGCAGATGCGGATGACTTCGAGGCGGTGAGGCTTCCGCTAGGAATCATCAAAGTTGCACGGCAGTTTTTAACGTCGACACACCGCACTGCGCAAGCTTCCGCAAAAGTAGGGAACATGTTCCATCCTGTGCACTCTCTGAACTCAAAGCAATCATATTTACGCCTATATTTTTCTAGAACCGATCACTCTGGCAGCCGCTGTCGGCAGTCGGGGGAGGCAAATGTAATTATTTCAACTCAGGGGGAAGGAGACGGGGGATCGGAGTGAACGGAGAATCCGTCGTCTCTCGTGACGGCTCAGCGAGTGCGGGAAAGACACTTGAGCCTGTGTGGGATGAGAGAGAATCAGGAAATCCTCAGGTGGTTGCAAGCGGGAGGCCCGTTGGAAAAGGCAGTACAATCATCGTCAGATACCTCCCCGGGTGAAAGTTGTACAAAATCTGCATATCCTACGTGACATTCTAAAAGATAAGACCTCAGTAAGTATTAAAAGTCTGCAGTGTAACGGATTAAAGTGGGCGCGCTGCCAAACGCAGCCCAGTATGTATATAATTGTTCTTTGTACTTGGTGAAAGTTTTCTTTTAAACGGGAAAAAAAAAGGTTTTGAAAGAGAAGTCTTTTTAAATTTAAAAAAAAACGAAAAATGAGGAACCAGGAGAGACTTGGTGAAGCGGAATGCACAGGAGTGTCACATCCACCTGTTCTCCGTGCCGACACCATGGCCACGGAGTTGGAACGGTGCCTGAACGGAGGAGCCAAAGAGACACAGAACGCTGGAGACATCTGGGTATTCAGACTCTCCACGTTACTGATGGCACCCTGAATCACCCTGCATCCTTTCACACCCCAAGTCCATTCTCACTTCTGCTTTTACTGTGCCATTTTTACATTGAGGAAACTCACCCTTACAAACTCACTCAAGTAATTCAAAGTTTTGCCTCTGACAATAAACACTATACTGGACATTCCTTCCCCTCCCGGAAATTCCACAGACCAGCTTTAGTTTAGAGATACAGCACGGAAACAGGCCCTTCGGCCCACTGTGTCCATGCCGGCCCGTCGATTAACACTATCCGATACACACTTGAGACCGTTTACAAAGTGGAGGGAGGGACTGCAGATGCTGGCTTACACCAAAGAAAGACACAAAATGCTGGAGTAACTCAGAGGGACAGGCAGCATCTCTGGAGAGAAGGAATGGGTGACGTCTAGGGTCGAGACCCTTCTACAGGCAGACAATTTACAATTCTTACCAAAGCCAATTAACCTCCCACTTTGGATTGTGGGAGGAAACTGGAGCACCTGGAGAAAACCCACGCGGTCACGGGGAGAACGTGCAAACTCCACACAGACAGCACCCGTGGTCAGGATGGAACCCGGGTCTCTGGCGTTGGCAGACAGCGTGTCTACCACTGCGCCTCCACGCCGCCCCCTGCTGGATCAACGGCATCGGCCCTGTGCATCCCCACAGCAAACTCACGGCCCAGTCGCAGCACGAAGGCGCAGCGATAGAGTTGCTGCCTCACAGCGCCAGAGACCCGGGTGCGATCCTGACCACGGGCGCTGCCTGTACAGAGTTTGTACCTTCCCCAGAGAGGTCTCGACTTAAAAGAGTCAATTTAACCTCTTAAAGTCGGCAAAAGCTTGTGTACGCCCAGCCTGATCCTAGAGATTTTCCTTTAAGGTTTTACTTTAGTTTAGTTTAGAGATACAGCGGGGAAACAGGCCCTTCGGCCCACCGAGTCTGCCCCGACCAGCGACCCCCACACACCAACACTAACCTACACACACCAGGGATTGTTTTTACAATTGTACCCAAGCCAATTAACCTGCAAACCTGCACGTCTTTGGAGTGGGGGAGGAAACCGAAGTTCTCAGAGAAAACCCACGGGGAGAACGTGCAAACTCCGTACAGACAGCACCCGTAGTCGGGGTCGAACCGCTGAGCCACCGTGGATAAACAATACTAATTGCTGGAATAATTATTGATGATTATTCTGTTAATTACCCAAAACAGCTCATTTAAAAGATTACTATGAGTTATGGGCAGGAATCCAATTTTAACCCCCATAAAAGATAATATTTGGTTTATAAAATATACCTTCTTGTGAGCAACAGCATTCATGGAGAGATCAAAATGGGTTAGGATAGGATTGGGGGTAAAAATAGGTGGTCAATGTCTGATAGGAGCTTGGTGGGCTGAAGTGTCCACACTCCATCTATAAACTAAACTGCGGGAGTAACTCATCAGGTCAGGGGGCTACTCCGGACAACATGGATTGGCGGTATTTTGGCTCGTGACCCATCTACAGTCCAGATAGAATCCCAATCTGAAACATCCTCCAGAGATGATGCTTGTCCAATGTCCGCAATGGGGTAGAGGTGAATCGGACAGCACCCTAGCGAATGGAAGGGCCGTTCAGATGACTGATAACAGAGGGGAAGAAACTCTTCCTGAATTTGTCAAACCAGGGTTATATTCGGTTTCCTCCCACACTCCAAAGACGTACAGGTTTGTAGGTTAATTGGCTTTGGTATAAATGTAAAAAATGTCCCTAGTGTTAGATGTGCGGGGATCGCTGGTCGGTGCGGACTCGATGGGCCAAAGGGCCTGTTTGCGTGCTGTATCTCTAAACTTAACTAAACTAAGTTTGTGTGCCACTTTCTCTTGTGGATGTTACAATTCACTCGAGAAGATGATCTTTGCAGCCAATCATTCCGGATGTAATGCTACTGAGTGATGACATGCTTAAGAGATCTCTTTACATTGTGTATACCTCATTGCTTATCCACCTTGTATACACACACAGAGTCATACAGTGTGGAAACAGGCCCTTCGGCCCGACCTGCCCACACCGGCCAACATGTCCCGTCTACACTAGTCCCACCCGTCTGCCTTAACCCCTCTCCCTCCAACCCTGTCCTATCCATGTACCTGTCGAAAATGTTTCTTAAACGTTGCAATAGTCCCTGCCTCAACTACCTCCTCCTCTGCCAGCTCGTTCCATACACCCACCACCCTTTGTGTGAAAAGATTACCCCTCAGGTTCCTGTTAAATCTTTCTCCCCACCCCCACCTCACCTTAAAAATCCTCTGGTTCTCGATTCCATTTCTCTGGGCACGAGACTCTGTGCATCTCCCTGATCTATCCTTTCATGATTTTATGCAGGGGTTACTAGAAGCTCACAACAGAAAAAACTATTCCTTTTTCCCCAGTTTCCTACCTGCATTTATCCTTCATAAGTGATAGGAGTAGAATTCAGCCAATCCCCGCCTTAAAAATGTCCACTGACTCGGCCTCCACAGCCGTCTGTGTGGCAATGAATCCCACAGATTCACCACCCTCTGACTAAAGAACTCAGTCACTGGTGGCCTGAACTCAGCTGCTTTAGGTGGCTTTCTCAAAAGAGGTATAGACCCACTATCTCGGCAAAGGGCCAGTGGATGCGTAGATAGACACACAAAAAGCCGGAGGAACTCAGCGGGACAGACAGTGTCTCTGGAGCCGAGGAATACTCCCAACACCTGTAGATGTGTGTTGGGAATGTAGCTGGAGTTGCGTTGAAGTTTGCCTTTGCCAAAGTCTGTGTGCGGGCCTGCCCTACTGTGAATCCACTGCACTGCTGTAGAGTTCTGACGGGATGTCTATCAGCGGCCCATCATTTCGCCACTACCCGCCTGCTCTCTCCACACTGCTGTCCGAGCCCCGAGACACACGTACAAACACACTCACTCCTGTGGACTCCAGCATCTTGCACCCGTCTTCTTGTAGAACCAAACACACACAAGCTCTCTCTCTCTCTCACTCCCTCTGAGTGTCGTGTAAGATGTATCAAAGAGAGATATTTGACAATGAAACTGTGATAGCGTTGAGTAGCATTACAGCCTTAACGCTCGCCGGCCCCTGAGGTTTCCACCGCCCACAGCCTAGTGCTAGTTTGTATCGCCTCTTGCCTTGTTTCAGTTGCTACCTGTGCATTAACTGGTCTTGCCAAAAACACCGCCTTGTCTGTCCCCACCCTCACCCCCCCACCTCAGTGAACCCACAGACTCCTCGAATACAGATACAGCAGCCACATTGACTGAGCAGACAGACAAGGAGGCATGATGTAAACATTTTTCGTTCGTTTGTTTGTTTGTTTAAGCGGCAATTCTCCAAAATAGTTTAAGGAAAAAAAAATGCAAGTATAACACGAGGTTATGTAACAAAGTAGTTTCAATTACATTATTTATTTGGTAAGATGCATTCTAAACGGTATTTTAAATAGCTTGCAATATCAAACAGTGTCGATCTGCTCCACACATCAAACAAACAATAAGACGTTGCAAGCCCGAAGGCAGAAGTTCTGACGGTCTGTACACCGTGCATGTCGATCTCATTGACTCTTCTCATGGAGTTTTCTGCATGTAAACGCTCCTGACTTTAAACCTGTCCACTGAACAAATAAAAAATATATATTAATCATAACTGGTGTGGTGCATATTGTCCTCCATTTCAGCAAAGCCAAGACATCGATCCACACGCTGACAAAATGATGAGAGGGATAGACAGAGTTGACGTGGATAAGCTTTTCCCAATGAGAGTAGGGAAGATTCAAACAAGAGGACATGATTTGAGAATTAAAGCCCCTGTCTGTCCCACTTAGGAAACCTGAACGGAAACCTCTGGAGACTTTGCGCCCCACCCAAGGTTTCCGTGCGGTTCCCGGAGGTTGCAGGTGGTTGCCGGAGGTTGCAGGTAGTGGAAGCAGGTAGGGAGACTGACAAAAACCTCCGGGAACCGCATTGGTGGGGGTACTAACGTTACACAACAGTGGTTCATAGATTAAGTACATACATAAATTGTGACTTGAGAATTAAGGGACTGAAGTTTAGGGGTAACATGAGGGGGAACTTCTTTACTCAGAGAGTGGTAGCTGTGTGGAATGAGCTTCCAGTGGAAGTGGTGGAGGCAGGTTCGATTTTATCATTTAAAAATAAATTGGATAGGTATATGGACGGGAAAGGAATGGAGGGTTATGGTCTGAGTGCAGGTAGATGGGACTAGGTGAGAGTAAGTGTTCGGCACGGACTAGTAGGGCCGAGATGGCCTGTTTCCGTGCTGTAATTGTTATATGGTTATAAGTGATAGGTGCAGAATTAGGCCATTCGGCCCATCAAGTCTACTCCGCCATTCAATCGTGGCTGATCTATCTTAGGCTGTGGGCTGAGCATCGAAAATGTGTCCTGAATTTAACTTTCGTGACCCACGTCCCGGAACTACATGAAATTTTGCACAGATTTAGATCAAATATATTTGGGAATGAAGTCATAACTCTCAACCCCATTCTCCTGCCTTCTCCACGTGACCCTTGACACCCGCACTAATCAAATTGACACTTACACACAGAAAACTGCAGATGCTCGAATCCTGAGCTGAGGATAAAAGGGAGAAAAGACTGTAATAAGCAAAATAAATAGATTTCTCCCGACACAGATTCAGATTCAGATTCAGATTCAATTTTAATTGTCATTGTCAGTGTACAGTACAGAGACAACGAAATGCATTTAGCATCTCCCTTGAAGAGCGACATAGCAAACGATTTGAATAAAAAAAATAATAATAAGTGTCCGGGGGGGGGGGGGGTGGTGATTGGCAGTCACTGAGGTACGTTGTTTTAGTAGAGTGACAGCCGCCGGAAAGAAGCTGTTCCTCGACCTGCTGGTTCGGCAACGGAGAGACCTGTAGCGCCTCCCGGATGGTAGGAGGGTAAACAGTCCATGGTTGGGGTGGAGCAGTCCTTGGCGATGCTGAGCGCCCTCCGCAGACAGCGCTTGCTTTGGACAGACTCAATGGAGGGGAGCGTGGAACCGGTGATGCGTTGGGCAATTTTCACCACCCTCTGCAATGCCTTCCAGTCGGAGACAGAGCAGTTGCCATACCATATTGTGATGCAGTTGGTAAGGATGCTCTCGATGGTGCAGCGGTAGAAGTTCACCAGGATCTGAGGAGACAGGTACTCAGATGAAAGGGGTAGCAGGGCCAGCACATCTGTTGGGGTTGTTTGTTGATGAGCTGATGGTGGAGATAAGGGAGAAGCAATGGGTTTTGGGCAGAAAAAGACACAAAGTGCCGGAGTAACTCAGCGGGTCAGGCAGCACCTCTGGAGCACGTGGGTAGGCGCCCTTCTTCAGACCCAAAACGATGCCTATCTGACCCACTGAGTTACTCCAGCACTTTGCGCTTTTCTTTTTGCTTAAGTGGCACTTACCAGAGCTGTCGGGTCACAGAACTTCCAAACGTACATGAATCTCTGTGTAACTGGTGAGTAACGGGCGCAGCTTCCGCCTCACAGCGCCAGAGACCCAGGTTCGATCTTAAGCTCAGGTGCTGTCTGTGTGGAGTTTGCACGTTCTCCCCTGTGGTCGCGTGGGTTTCCTCCGGGTGCTCCTGTTGACTCCCACATCCCAAAGACGTGCGGGTTTGTAGGTTAATTGGACTCGAAATCGCCCCCTAGTGTGCAGGGAAAGTGGGATAACGAAGAACTAGTGTAACGGGTGATCGATGGTCGGCATGGACTCAGTGGGCCGAAGGGCCTGTTTCCGTGCTGTATCTCTGAAACTAAATAAGTCAGGTAATGAAAATCTCACAGTAAATAGGGACCTGGAACTACATTAATCTGATTTATTGACCCATTGGCCAAACAGCAAAATCTTTGCCAGGTACTTAATCGCATATTTTAGACTTTAAAATGTGATGTTATGGTAACCATTTTACCCCATGTTTCTGCTGCACGACTTGTTTGTGCCACAGTCTTAAACGCTACACAGTTTTTTGGCCTTGAGTTATTCACAGTTCAGTTTAGTTTATTGTCACGTGTACCGAGGTACAGTGAAAAGCTTTTGTTGCGTGCTAACCAGTCAGCAGAAAGACAATACATGATTACAGTCAAACCATTTACAGTGTACAGATACATGATAAGGGAATGACGCTTAGTGTAAGGTAAAGCCAGCAAAGTCCGATCAAGGATAGTCCGAGGGTCACCAATGAGGTAGATAGTAGTTCAGCACTGTTCTCTGGTTGTGGTGGGATGAATCTGTTCCCTGATAACAGCTGGGAAGAAACTGTCCCTGAATCTGGAGGTGTGCGTTTGTTTTCACACTTCTGTACCTCTTGCCCGATGGGAGAGGGGAGAAGAGGGAGTGGCCGGGGTGAGACTGGTCCTTGATGATGCTGCTGGCCTTGCCGAGGCAGCGTGAGGTGTAGATGGAGTCAATGGAAGGGAGGCTGGTTTGCGTGATGGTCCCCGGAGGCTGCGTCCACAATTCGCTGCAATTTCTTGCGGTCTTGGATGGAGGTGTTTACCAAACCGTGCTGTGATGCATCCTGGTCAAATGCTTTCTATGATGCATCTGTAGATGGTCCAATACAGCGAGCAAGGTAGATCACTCGACGAAAAAGACGCAGTACGGTCATGGGCAGATTCACGGGTCATTTTCGGCCCCATTTCCGTAACCGGCTTCCGTCTCCACACCAAAGATCCCGTAGCGGAGCAAAGATACTAGTGCGGAGACGGAAGCCGGTTACGGAAACATCCTCGTAAAAATAAAAGTTCTTTGGTGAAAATCTTCTCCTCATTTTCAGAATTATAATTTATTAACACAAACTTCCCCCGCAACGTTGATTACACTGCGAGTCAGGTCGGGTCGGGTCGGGTCGGGCCGGGTCGGGTCGGGTCAGGTTACTGAAATGGATGAAAAAAAGGCCCACGTTCCGCTCCGTTGCGTACTACACGTCAGCCCATTGCATTTATCAGGAGTGGTCTATCTTGCTCCGCTATAGGATCTTTGGGTCCAACAGCCTATTATGTCTGGGTCACAAAACAGCCATCTTAGTAACCAAAGCACCAGTAACCTCAGACAGATTGGACGGACTGCAACGGGAACTTAAATAGACGCACACAATGTTTTTAAGAAGGAACTGCAGATGCTGGAAAATCGAAGGTACACAAAAATGCTGGAGAAACTCAGCTGGTGCAGCAGCATCTATGGAGGGAAGGAAATAGGCAACGTTTCGGGCCGAAACCCTTCAGGAAGGAAATAGGTAACGTTTCGGGCCGAAACCCGGAAGGGTTTCGTCCCGAAACGTTGCCTATTTCCTTCGCTCCATAGATGCTGCTGCTCCCGCTGAGTTTCTCCAGCATTTTTGTCGTCAGCCTATTTTGTAATGTTTTCCAATCTATCACAGCCCATTCACACTTAAGCCAACAATGACCATTCTACATTTCCTTCAATCGGTCGTTTTCACACCTTACCCTGCCGGGTTTCGGCCCGAAACGTCACCTATTTCCTTCGCTCCATAGATGCTGCTGCACCCGCTAAGTTTCTCCAGCACTTTTGTCTACCTTAGACGTGCAAAATGTTGGATTAAAGCTATATTTTCAAAGTTCACTGCACTTAATCTGTGCGGTGGAAATAAACACACACACACATATGTAATTCAATTCTTAATGCTCTGCAGGATTAAGCTGCCCTAATCATTACATTAAATAAACAAACCAAATGCGGAGCGGTGTCTTAAAGGCATTTGTAATATTTCCTCTCAACAAAGAAGGCACGCTATGTTCAGGAGTTCAATAGTTCACACTAGGCATTAGCGCAAGCATTTCACCACAGTCTCGCCGTGGCAACATCGATACCCCACCGTTTTCCCAGTTAACCGGAGAGGACAGAAGGCAGTGGTGGAGCTGCTGCCTTACAGCGCCAGGGCCCCCGGTTCGATCCTGACTACGGGTGCTACATTGGGAGAAATGTTGCATTCATTATCCAGTCTGCATCCTGCGGGCATGAACATTGAATTCTCCCAATTTTGTTAGCCCTTGCTGTCTCCTCCCATCCCCCAGCCCTCGGGCTCCTCCTCCTCCTCCCTTTTCCTTCCTTCTCCCCGTCACCCCCTATAAATCGGAAGAAGGGTTTTGGCCCGAAACGTTGCCTATTTCCTTCGCTCCATAGATGCTGCTGCACCCGCTGAGTTTCTCCTGCATTTTTGTCTACCTTCATTATCCTCGATCCCTTCTTTAGTTTGGTTTAGTTTGGAGATACAGCACGCAAACATAGAAACATAGAAAATAGGTACAGGAGTAGGCCATTCGGCCCTTCGAGCCTGCACCGCCATTCAATATGATCATGGCTGATCATCCAACTCAGTATCCTGTACCTGCCTTCTCTCTATATCCCCTGATCTCTTTAGCCACAAGGACCACATCTAACTCCCTCTTAAATACATCCACAAACAGGCCCTCCAGCCCCCCTGAGTCCGCTCCAACCAGCAATCCACGCACACTCGCACTATCCTACACACTAGGGACAATTTACAGAAGCCAATTAACTTCCTTACCTGCACGTCTTTGGAAGGTGGGAGTGAAACATTTAGGATTGTTAAGGGTTTGGACACGCTAGAGCAGTGGTTCCCAACCTTTTTTTGGCCATGCCCCACCTAATCACCTCTAAAATCCTGATGCCCCCCCCCCCATGTGGTGATATATAATTCTTATCATTTAAAAAGTGAACTCCGTTTCAGCTGAAGAAGCTTAAAATGCCAATACCTTGGTTGTAATAACTACATAATAAAGACCTTTTTTACCCCAAAAAAATTATTTACTCAAAATAACATCTGAAACATAAACTACATATGTTTACCTGATGGAAAATCCAAAAAAATTGCCCCCCTTAAAAATCAAATTGCCCCCCTGTGGGGCATATGCCCCACGTTGGGAGCCACTGCGCTAGAGGCAGGAAATAGTCCCGATGTTGGGGGAGTCCAGAACCAGGGGCCACACACAGTTTAAGAATAAGGAGTAAGCCATTTAGAACGGAGACGAGGAAACACTTTTCCTCACAGAGAGTGGTGAGTGTGTGGAATTCTCTGCCTCAGAGGGCGGTGGAGGCTGGTTCTCTGGATGCTTTCAAGAGAGAGCTAGATAGGACTCTTAAAAATAGCGGAGTCAGGGGATATGGGGAGAAGGCAGGAACGGGGTACTGATTGTGGATGATCAGCCACGATCACATTGAATGGCGGTGCTGGCACGAAGGGCCAAATGGCCGACTCCTGCACCTAATGTCTATTGTCTATTGAAACTGAGCACCCAGAGACGCAGGTCACCCGCAGAGTACAAAGCACCCGTGGCAGGTCGAACGGGTCACTGGCGCTGGGGAGCGCACATACGTCGGCGTTCACTTGCGTACGGAAACGAAGGCACAGCTGTGGTCGGTTTTCGAACAGCTGATGTGGTCCACTGGCGCTCCGGGGTCGAAAGGCAGAAATGCCTCCCTGCCACCAAAGCAACACAAACTGTAATCAAACTGTACCAGGAGTCAGATCGACCTCAGCCCAGTGTTGCCACGTTAAAATGGCACAGCTGCAAAGGACCCAAAACATGTTTGCCTTTTCCAGGATATGTAGGCATCTGATGTGGCTCCGAAGGGAACATACACACTCCGGGGATCGAAATGGCCCAGGAAATGCCTCCCTGCCACACCAAAGCAACACAGACTGTAATCAAACTGTACCAGGAGTCAGATCAGACCTCAGCCCAGTGTTGCCATGTTAAAATGATTAGCACACACCAACTGTTAGGCCACTGTTTCGGGCCGAACCATTTCAATGCAAAAGCTATATCTATGGAGCGAAGGAAATAGGCAACGTTTCAGGCCGAAACCCTTAAGGAAATAGGAAACGTTTCAGGCCGAAACCCTTAAGGAAATAGGCAACGTTTCAGGCCGAAACCTTTAAGGAAATAGGCAACGTTTCGGGCCGAAACCCTTAAGGAAATAGGCAACGTTTCAGACCGAAACCTTTAAGGAAATAGGCAACGTTTCGGGCCGAAACCCTTGCGGGTTTCGTCCCGAAACGTTGCCTATTTCCTTCGCTCCATAGATGCTGCTGCACCCGCTGAGTTTCTCCAGCACGTTTGCCTATCCTTGTCTAGATGAGTAGACAACACCTCTAGACTATCAGACAACACAAGGAACTGCAGATGCTGGACAGGTGACAAAGGTTCAGATCGGGAACCTTCCTCAGGCCGGTTTTGCTAGCGAGAGACCAAAAAAAAATAGGACAAATCAGGGCCAGAAACAGATGACCTCAGCCAGGGAGGTTCCCTGATGGTTGGATTGAGTGAGTTGTTAGCCCAGGAAGATGCATCTTGTGAAACGGAGAGCTGGCTCATGGGCTCTTTGTGGAAGAAGGGAAGACAATAGACAATAGGTGCAGGAGTAGGCCATTCGGCCCCGAGCCAGTCTTCATGGCTGATCATCCCCAATCAGTTCCTGCCTTCCTTGTCTCCAAGAAGAGCCCTATCTACTTTGCAGAATGCTGCAGAGAATTCCACAGACTCAAATCGAAAAAGGTATCTCTCCGTTGTAAAAGGCTTACTCCTTAAAGTTCTGCTCGGGATGTTTCCTGCCTCTAGTGTGTCCAAAACTCAGTTTTCGGGTGTACAGCAGCTCCATCTATGGACAGTCCCGCCATCCCGGGAAACCTTGGAAATACGGCAACGTTTCGGGCCGCACAACCCTTAAGGTACAAATAGGCAACGTTTCAAGTCCAATCCGCCATTCAATCATGGCTGATCTATCTCTCCCTCTCAATCCCACTCTCCTGCCTTCTCCCGATAAACCCCCCTACTTACTAATCAAGACTCTATCTTCGCCTTAAAAATGTCAATTGACTTGGCCTCCACAGCCTTCTATAGCGATGAATTTCACAGATTCATGGAACTATCTCTCCTTCTCCACCCCATTTCCCTGCCTTCTCATAACCAGCGCCTCTCCAGGTTCTCCAAAGACATTGCCCGACCCGTTGAGTAACTCCAGCACAGAGATAGACACATTCTTGATTGGAACCAGGCTGTCAAGGGTTATGGGAAGAAGGCAGGAAAATGGCATTGGGAGGCCGAGATCAGCCATGATTGAATGACAGAGTGGACCCGATGGGCCGAATGGCCGTATTCTCCTCCTATAACCTGTGCACTCATGTCTGCCCCAGCCAGCGATGTAAACTTGTTACCAGCGTGGCTCCATAACGTCATGTTAAAATGAATCGAAGTCCTCCCAGACTAACGTTATGACTAAGGAATTCCAGGCTGGTCCAGAGACAGGCTGAGCCATCTGGTTTGTGTACCAAAAAACCACATGGAAAACCAAGGCAGTACAGAGGCACGAGGGGAGAAGAGACGGGGTCACATCAAAAGGGAACAGATTCACATGAAGATGATTAAAATGATGCCCCTGTTTATGAGAAGGCGATGTGAGCAGAGTCTGGGAATGCTTCCTCCGCCACTTCTATCAATGTCTCCCTCCACCACAACCTTATACCTTGCATCTCTCTCTTTCCCACCAGAGCAGCTCTAGTTTGACATTATTACAAGCACGGTGTAGGTGTCAATGGGTGTGTAGTGGGCAGCACAGCGGCACAGCAGGTTAAGCTGTGGAATTATCATGAATGATTTCAGCCTGATATCAGTGATTAAATACTGCTGTCTGATCAAATGCCCGATTACCCCAGCTGTCTGTTTAGTTGTTAATCATGTTTAGTTTATCGCGTTTAATCTGTTTAGTTTAGAGCTGCAGCGTGGTAGCAGGAGGCCCTTCGGCCCATCGAGTCCATGCCGGCCACTAACACAGGGTGTGATCTTCGGTTTCCTCCCTCACTCCAAAAACGTACAGGTTTGTAGGTTAATTGGCTTGGTAAATGTAAAAATTGCCCTTAGCAGGGTGTTAATGTGCGGGGATCACTGGTCGAAGTGGACCCGGTGGGCCGAAGGGCCTGTTTCCGTGCTGTATCTATTAAACTAAAAAACTGCCTGCTGTTCCTTGTGCCTCCTATTACTCGCTTGTTGTTAGTTTTCAACAGGGGATATTTGGTAGAATAATCTAACCTTGTCCCTTGCTTATTTAGCAGTAACACACAGAGAGGAATGTTTGGTTGCTACAGCTCTCAGGATGTGGTTACTGCCGGCAGATCACGCCCAACCCAAATTCTCTCGACAACACTCGGCATGTTTGGACATTTCTGAGGAAACCACAATGCTCTTTGTCTGGGTCTGAGACGCACGTTTTCTTCCTAAAGTTTAAACACATTACGGACAATTTACATTTATACCAAGCCAATGAACCTACCAACCTGTACGTCTTTGATCGCTGACCAGTGATCGATGATGTTAGTTTCATCTCACGCACTAGGGACAATTTACAGAATCCAATTAACATACAAACCTGAGGTACACAAAATTGCTGGAGAAACTCAGCGGGTGCAGCAGCATCTATGGAGCGAAGGAAATAGGCAACGTTTTGGGCCGAAACCCTTCTTCAGACCCATACAAACCTGCACGTCTTTGGAGTGTGGGATGAAACCGGAGCACCCAGGAAGTCACAGGTAGAACATGCAAACTCCATACAGGCAGCCCCCATGGTCAGGATCAAACTCGGGTCTCTGGCGATGTTAAGAGTGTGCTGCACAGTGGCGCAGCAATAGAGTTGCTGCCTTACAGCGCCAAAGTCCCAGGATCGATCCTGATTACGGGTGCTGTCTGTACGGAGTTTGCACGTTCTCCCCATGACCTACGTAGGTTTTCTCCAGGATCTCCGGTTTTCTCCCAAACTCCAAAGACGTACATACATGTTTGTAGGTTAATTGGTTTGGAATAAATGTAATTTGTCCCTAATGTGTGTGTAGGATAGTGTTGGTATGCGAGGATCGCTGGTCGGTGCGGATGTGGTGGGCCCACTTATCTCTAAACTAAACTAACCTCAGCAGGTCAGGCAGCATCTGTGGCGGGAATGGACAGATGATGTTTTGGGTGGGGTCTGAGTGGGACAATGTTGATCGGTCGAGAGGAACAGCATCATGACACCCCATGCAAACAAGAATCCCAAAATTCCAACTATAGCTCCAACTTGTGGTCTGCTCCAGAATTAATCCATCCACATTTCTTCTCCAGCGTCAGGAAGACTTGATCGGATCCAGTTCAGTAGGCTCTGACTTGGATGTGGGGGGGTTATCATGGATTCCACCGCCTGTCATAGGTGAGGTTAGGAGATGCGAGAGGGGAAAGTTGGATGGAATACCGAGTCAAACCACCATTCATTCTGAGGACGGGTCGCGACCCAAAACGTCACCCATTCCTTCTCTCCAGAGATGCTGCCTGTCCCCGCTGAGTTACTCCAACTTTGTGTCGACCATCCCAATCTTCTGAAGTCTGAAGACAAAAATGCTGGAGAAACTCAGCGGGAGCAGCAGCATCTATGGAGCGAAGGAAATAGGCAACGTTTCGGGACGAAACCCTTCCGGGTTTCGGCCCAAAACGTTACCTATTTCCTTCCTGAAGGGTTTCGGCCCGAAAAGTTGCCTATTTCCTTCGCTCCATAGATGCTGCTGCACCCGCTGAGTTTCCCCAGCAATTTTTGTCTACCTTCGATTCTCCAGCATCTGCAGTTCCTTCTTGAACAGGTCAGGCAGCATTTCTGGAGTGCGTGGATAGGTGCTGTTTTGGGCTGGCACCCATTCACATTAAAAAAAGTTTTAAAAAGCACCATAAATACATACAACTTTTTATTTAAAATATATTTGTGGTCTTACAGGTGTAGCTTTAGCACGTGGATGACAAAAGGTTCTAAATCTTCTAGAATTTAGCACACACGGCGTCTCTTTGTATTAAACGCTCTTTGTCTCTAACATTTGATCTGACAAAACCAAAATAAAAAATGTCCTGCTTCTCCACGGTTTAAAATGTGCAGGAATTAATTGCAAGTCAAATTGGCATTTCAGGCAAATGTGTGAATAAGCAGCTAAATCTAACAGAGGCATTTCAATGTACATACATCAGTTTATAAACTATCCTTGTAGTTTCAATCAACCTACATCATTGTTACAACATTAAAAAAAGCCTAACAGCATTTGCATTGACTGTAGACACTAGGGTTGGCAATGTTAGATGCCAATAATTCACAGTTTAAAGAGAAACCTTACATCTTGGTATACCGTGATAAAGGAATCCATGATACAGCGGTTACAAAAATACAGCCTTTTAAGTCCAATGCACCATGGCACTGAGGAGCATTACACAATTCCATGTCCTGGACAAGTACAACACAAATATACTCCTGCAGGAATTTAAAGAAACACGTTGCTTTAATTGCACTCTACAACCAAAGTACTTTCGATATGTAGTTCTTGTTTTAATGCTGGGTGACAAATTTATCAGATCATTGCAATAAACACAAGCTCTTCGGGAAATGGACATGAAGGAAGACATCTTTAGAACATCTATAATAGGGCAGAATGAATTTTGATTTGTCAATTGTCTAAATCAACCTTAAAACTTTCTCGTTCTTTCCTCCTGATTGACGATCGGGCTGCACTGTGGCGCAGCGGTAGAGTTGCTGCCTTACAGTGCCAGGGATACGGGGTCGATCCTGACCGCAGTGCGCTGTCTATACAAAGTTTGTACGGTCTCCCTGTGAATGTGTGGGTTTTCTCCTGGTGCTCCGGTTTCCTCCCACACTCCAAAAGATGTGCAGGTTTGTAGACTAATCAGGTTTGGTAAAATTGTAAATTGTCTCTAGTAGTAGGATAGTGCTAGTGTACGGAGCGATCGCTGATCAACGCGGGCTCGGTGGGCCAAAGTTGCACGCTGTATCTCTAAAGTGTAAAAAATTGGTGATTCCAGCACTTTCATTTTCAAAGATGTTTTGCTATCAGACCCTGATCAATGCTAACCCTGCAGAACCAAGGAAGAATGCTAGAGTACAGGGATCACTGCTTGGCACGGACTTGATGTGCCGAAGGGCCTGTTTCCGTGCTGTATCTCAACTGTAGGTGACGAAATCTAGTGTAGAACACAAAGCTGGAGTAACTCAACTTGTCAGGCAGCATTTCTGGAGGACATAGACAGGTGATTTTTCGGGTCTGGACCTTCAGACTGATGGATCGATCGAGTGAAACTATAATGAAGCAAAAGGATGCGATTCCCAGTGTCATAGCTGGTGCTTTGAAAAGTTGCCAGTATGCACGATAAATAAACATACGCCACGTGGCCAGAAAACAAAATGTTTCACTTTTAAGAGATGGCATTTTGCAGTACCGTCGTATCAAAAGCACTGATATGGGGCCAGTAATTCTCCCAAGCAGTATCACTAACAGAATTATTGATTGTTATCCCGTTCCTACTTGGGGTAGCTTAGAGTGTTAAAATCGAACTATGAATGTTACATCATTACTTTATAACGTACACATGGAAAGTACTTTAGTGGCTGATGCTGCCGGGCTGTGGAAAAAACAAACGTTTTTTACTGATGTTCCTTTCTCTAAAGCAAAAAGCACCATGCAGGATTGGGATGGGAAAGGAAGGGAACAAACCTCGAGAGGACTCAGCCATAAACAGCACCTCGATACAAGTGGCTGAACCAGCAAAAAATTGACTAGAATAACCAGTGAAAACAATCAGCCTCCAATTGATAGATTCAGCAAATTGTAGTTTTAGTTTATAGAGATAGAGGAAACAGGCCCTTCGGCCCACCGAGTCCGTACCGACCGGTGATCCCCGCAGATTAACACTATCCTACACACACGAGGGACAATCTACACTTATACCAAGCCAATTAAGCGACAAACCTGTACGTCTTTGGAGTTGGGAGAAAACCGAAGATGTCGGGGAAAACCCACGCGGTCACGGGGAGAACGTACAAACCCCGTACAGACAGCGCCCGTAGTTGGGATCGAACCCAGGTCTCCGGCGCTGCAAGGCAACAACTCTAACGCTGCGCCACCGTGCCGCCCTGACATGCAGCACATCCACAGATGCTCAGAAAAGGGGTGCCCTGTAAATAGTGTGAAACACTCACAGCCAAACATTTAGAGTCATACAGTACTGAAAGCGACCCTTCAGCCCACCGAGTCAATACTGACCATCAGACACCCACAATCCTACTACACTCATCCCATTTTTAGTCCCCTCACATTCCCATCCATGCCCGTGAGATTCTACCAACACACACTCCGGGCAATTTACAGAGGCCGAATAACCTACCATCCCACACGTATCTGAATGGCCAAGGAGCCTTGTGCACCGAGGTGGGAGCGTGCAAACTCCACACAGTCAGCCATCCAGTCAGGATTGAACCAGTCACTGGAGCTGGGAGGCAGCAGTGCCTGTGCCCTTCTGCTACTTATACATTTGTCGGTATAAAATGGGTTCAGAGGACGGTGGCATTGTAGGTTGGAAAGGATAAATAAGTAGAATCATTTAAACAGAAGAACTGGAGTTGACAAGTTGGGCCGAAAGACCCTTTTCCATGCTGTATCGCTCTATGATCATAAAATCAAAGTCTTTTAGAACTTGTGTTTATTTTCTAGGCCAAGACTGAATAGCTGGATGGTGACAAGTTACTGCGTTTTTCAAGGAGACTTCAAACCACACATTGGTTGAATTGTCCCCGAATAACATAGCTGAGTGACAATGGATTTCTCAATGACCATCAGTCGGGTGCTTTCAATACATTCCAAAAAATATTTGATCCAAGCAATTTTAAAATAATTGAGCAATATTGGTGATTCTGACAAGCTAGATAGACATCACATAACATCTTCAAAATGATTAGGGAAATTGAGTGACATTATCTTTTTTTTACCGAAATTCATCTCGGCAACAGCGAGCGGTCGAAAAAAACCTTTCCATAAATATTGTGAAGTGTAAACATTGTAAGTGGTACAGCTGGAGCAAAGTTTGCAGCCCTAGTGTTTACAGTGACAGGCAAAAAAATGAAATGCCAATTTGATTTTTAAAAAATGTGGCCAAAAGTAGTTTATTTGTGTAAATACACACTCAAAATATCCTAAAGCTCATACTAATATGGCCGGGAAAAAAAACACATCAACATTAACACTCACACACACACACACACACACACACTTGCTCTCATAAGACAAAAAGTTCTGATGCATTTGCACAGCAGTTAATGCTACAGAATACCCAAGGCATTAGAATGAGTTGTGATTTGGTCAGAAGTGCTCCCACTTCCCCGAGTATGCTGCACCTTTTGGCTCAATCCCATGAACTTGATGCCCCAAACACTTGGCAGTATTGAGGAGACCAGTCAGTGCATGAAATCTACAGCAGGTCCACTGTTAAAGCAGCAGCAGCAGCAGCAGCAGCAGCTTTGTGTTTCCAGCTCAAATCGAATCGGAACGACGGAACGCGATTTCTTCCCTTTTCGGAGTTACATGCTACTGGGCTGCTGGGCTGGCGTAGTTTGGCGAGGGAGGGTGTACATCGCCCCCAGAAATTGATCCGCGATCCGACCGGCTTCCCTCAATCCACTCAGTAAAGCACCATGAACTGTCGCCGGGTAGTTGCGGATGGTATGTTCGCCAGCAAAGAAAAGACGGGGCACGGGCTGCAGTAAGGACACAATAAATTTACACAAATAAACAGTATGGTGTACTTTTGATAGCTTCCATAGAGAGAGTACATTAGGATTTACTAGAATGTTGAGGTTTCAACAACTAAGTTACAGAGATAGGTTGAATACTCTGGAGCGCAGAAGGTTAAGGGGGGACCTGATAGAGGTCTTTAAAATGATTTATAGAGGAGGAGTTGTGATGTGGCCTTTGAGAATGGGAAGATTCAAACAAGAGGACATGATCAGGGAGAAGTTTAGGGGTAAGAGAACGGCAGGTACGGGGATACTGAGTTGGATGATCAGCCATGATCATATTGAATGGTACGGTGCAGGCTCCAATTGGGACTTGTAGGGCCGAATGGCCTACTCCTGTTATATGGTTAATTTCTATTGATAGCTTCCATTTCAATGTTAAAGAAGATTATGACAAGCTCCCCGTCTAAAGACGGGGGAAAAAAAACCCAGAGACAGACAGAATCTTGACGAGTACAGGTGTCGGGGGTTATGGGGAGAAGGCAGGAGAATAGGGTTAGGAGAGAGAGAAAGATAGATCAGCCATCATTGAATGGTGGAGTAGACTCGATGGGCCGAATGGCCTAATTCTACTCTTATATTCTACTTCTAGTTCATAGTTCTGAAGGGTTTTGGCCCGAACCTATTTCTATCGGGTTTCCCCTCTGCCTCTGACGGCCTAGAGAAAGCAATCCAAGTTTGTTCAAGTAGGAACTGCAGGTGCTGGAAAATCGAAGGTAGACAAAAGTGCTGGAGAAACTCAGCGGGTGCAGCAGCATCTATGGAGCGAAGGAAATTGGTAACGTTTCGGGCCGAAGCCCTTCAGGAAGGAAATAGGTAACGTTTCGGGCCGAAACCCTGAAGGGTTTCGGTCCGAAACGTTGCCTATTTCCTTCGCTCCATGGATGCTGCTGCACCCGCTGAGTTTCTCCAGCATTTTTGTCTACCTTTGTTTTGAGTTGAGTTTAATAACCTGATGACTGTGGGGAAGTAGCTATTTCTGAACCTGAACATGCAAACTCCACAAACTGTAGACAGCCAAAGTCAGGATGGAACTCGAGTCTCTGGTGCTGTCTCTGGTGCAGCAGCTCCGCCATTTATGTGGTGTAAACAGTTTCAAGAGTACCTTTATAAAGGAAGCTAAATAACCAGAAAGGCTGTGTTCTCGGCGCTATTGGGCACGGCCACAATGGGCAGAAGTCGTTTACAGAGCCGGCACAGGCTCGACAGATTAATATTCACCCTCCTCCTGTGTTGAATGATTCCATGCCCTAGGTTAAGCTCACAGTGACTGGCTGATGACCAAACATTCCTCATGAAGTAACTCGAGTGCTCAATGCCACAAGCTTAGACGCCTGGAGCGCACGCTGCAAATTCCTGACAAAATCAATTTCCATCTCCCTGCTGCTTTCTTTTCAGATGCCTCATCCTTTTAATAAGCACTTGGTCGCACATCATCTTTCCATTTATCAGAGGGAAACAAGTAGGTCACACACCGTCTCTCGCAGCTTGCCACCAACTGCTCTCATGTTACCGCAAGGTAAGTGCCTATATTTCCCCCCCAGTCCATGGGGCAAGAGCACAGAACAGGCAGCAGCTCGTCACAAACTAAATCCACCCATTTTGTCTCAGCTCAACTCAACTCTGACACAAATAGGTGGCAAAACACTTTACACTTCAATAAGCCAATTGGATTTTCTGCCTTAAAAGCAGATCCTGTTTTTCCTCAGATAGTCAATCCATTGAACCCTGGTACTGTCGAGATAACTTTGTAAAAGTGAGGGTATTTACAAGAGGCATCCAGTGCTGCTGTATACCACACTGGAATGTCAACTATACCATCCAGGTATAATAGTTTGAGTTTAGAGACACAGCGTAGAAACAGGACCATCAGCCCACTGGGTCCACACCGGCCACTGATCAGCCGTACACTAGTTTTACATCAACCCTGCTTTTCCATCCATTAGGGGCAATTTACAGCAGCCAATTAAACTACAAACCTGCACGTCTTTGGGGAAATCGCGTTTCCTGAACGCATCTTTAGGAAACCGGAGCACCCAGAGGAAACCCACGTGGTCACGGGGAGAACGTACAAACTCGGCAAAGACCACACCCATAGTCAGGATCAAACCCTGGGTTTCTGTCGCTGCGAGGCAGCAGCTCTTTCACTGTAGGCTCCATAATAGTTCCAGTCAATAGTTCCCTCTCGTTTGTGTTTGACCCATTTCTCTGCACAGTTCTGATTTGTGGAAGGATATGGTTTCAAAATTCCCCACTGGATCCTTAGTTTAATCGGGTCGGCCCAATCATAAGTTCGAAGAGCAGAACTAGGCCAATCGACGCATCAAGTCTACTCTGCCATTGAATCATAGCTGATCTATCACCACCACCCCATTGCAATATCTACAATTCTAGCACCAGTATTCGGATCGTGGTGGAGCAAGCATATCTGTGGTGCTTTGCTGTCAGTAAATCTACAATAGAATGGACAAAAATAAATACCCACGGTGGTCAGTGGCATAAGAGACCCAGGTTCGATTCTGACTTTGGGCGCAGTCTGAATGGAGTTTGCATGTTCTCCCTATGACTGCACGAGTTTCCCAGTGCACCGGTTTCTTCCCGCTTCCTAGAAACGTGCGGGTTTGTAGCTTAACTGGCCTCTGTAAATTACCTCCAGTGTGCAGGGAATAGGTGGGAAAGTGGAATAACATAGAAGAAGTGTGATGGTCAGAGTTATGAGTTTACCTTATTGTCACATGCACTGAGGTACAGTGAAAAGCTTTTGTTGAGTGCTAACCATTCGGCAGAAAGACAACACATGATTACAATCGAGCCATTTACAATGTACAGATACATGATAGAGGGAATAACGTTGAGTGCAAGATAAAGTCTCAGCGGGCCAAAGTGTCTATTTCCATGCTGTACATTTCAAACAAGAGGGAAGTTTCTTCACCAAGTAAAAGATGCCGGGTCTAATGGCGAGTCTTACCTGAGGAGCACCAGGGATGCTGGGGCCTGGGGTGACAGGCTGTGCCATCAGGTCATAGTCATTACCCGAAGAGCCAGCAGCAACATAGGAATAGGAGCCACGTGCCCAAGGATCCGCTCGCCAGCGAGTAACAACAGTTTCTTTCGGCTGCAAGGATAACATTACATGCAGAAGACAAAGAGAAAAAAAACAATCAATGAGATGGTAGCAGACTCCCTTCCTACCGCAGAGAGATGGTTTATTCAGTCATTTAGTGCCTTTCAGCCATTTCTTAACAAAACCACAAATCACGAGTGACTGAATTTGAGACAGTGGGTGGACGGTGAAGGGCAAGGTTCGTAGCTGAAGCACAAATCAAAGATGTACTATTGCTGGGGGGGGGTTTAACAGGGATGCGGTAAGGAAACGCTGGAATCTCGGATAGTCATGATGTCACTGAAGGATAAGAGGGTGCTGCGGGCCCAGGCATGCAAGGACAAATGGAATTATGACTGGGGGCAAGGGGAAAAAGCCTCCATTCTGCAATGGTTGGGCATCTGCCTTAACCGAGTTGCTCGTACGTTCTCCTCTACACTACGCCAAAAGATTAGCCACAGAAGCTCCACTCCTGAGACTGGAGCACGATGGTTCAACAGTGCTTTAGTTGTCATGTATGCTACTGCACAGTGTATATTAATTGTGCATATTCACACTTATAGTTGCGCCACGCTTTGGCGCCATTTCCAAAGTCTGGTCGGCCCACTCGCTAAATTTACACTATTCAGTACATCACAGAACTAGGAGATGTTTTTTTTTTAAATTAAGAGAAAAATCACACGGAGGTTTTAGGAACTTTGCTATCAACATATTTCTACTGTCAAGTTAAGACGCTGTTCAGGTCCCGGGTATGTTTAACAGGCTATATGCGGGGAATATTTTAGGAAAGAGGATATAAAACTAAAGAGTTTTTAATGTTTTTTTTTGTTTTTTTTTAAGTCAATTCCATTTTTTTTTTTTTTTAAATCACCAAATATCACTACACCCATTCCATTCTCTTCTATTTCTTGCCACAAGAGCAACAGCAGCATTCACCCCAGGCCACTATCCAGCCCATCCATACCTGTGGTACTGCACTGCTGCCAAATATTCCTTTGAGGATGGCTAAGCATCGGCCAACAATGACGTCGTCACTGATGTTCTCCATGATCCCTGCAGCTTCCCCAGCCACCAAGGCCAACAGGATCGGGGCTGGTAACAGATAGAACAGCTCATGAGAGGAGCTGCAAACACAAAGCACTCAAACCAAGTCCCCACGTTTGCACTTCCACAGTGCAGCCGCAATATCAATGGAATTTAAAAAAAAATCCAAACTATTTAGAAATTAGTTTCACGAATATTTCCAGGAAGAATAAATCAATAAGGAATTAATAAAGCAAGTATAACATCGAAAGACATAGGAGCTGAATTGGGCTATTCGGCCCATCAAGTCTGTTCCACCATTTGATCATGGTCGATCTATTTTCCCTTCTCAACGTGTTTCTCCCCGTAACCTTTGACGGGTGGCGCAGTGGTAGAGTTGCTGCCTTACAGCGCCAGAGACCTGGGTTCGATCCTGACCATGGCTGTTTGTCTGTACGGGGATTCTGTACATTGTCCCTAGTATGTACGATAGAACTAGTGCACGGGTGGGTGATAGTTGGTCAAAGCATCTGGTTCCATGCTGTATTTCTAAACTAAGCTACACTAAAACCATCATTGTGTCGTGTCAAATTAAAAAATCAACTCATTTGATTCATAGGAGTCTTTTAGGGAATTAATTTATTTATGCTATTCATCAAAGGAACCAAGGAGGATCTGGCGTGGAGGGAGAACAAGGGAAGACCTTGCGGGGTTACTATGTAACTTTCTAAGTGCCCTTTATGTGGTGACTATTTGCATACCTTGGCTATGTTAGCAAAGAATTTCACTGTGACTTGTCACAGGTAACAATAAAGTATTCAACTCAAATCAATTCACTTCAATTCTCCAGACTTGGCGATGTGGTTTGACTTTTACACTTCCTCTGAAATGGCCACATCAAGATATTCAATCCAGGACATTTAGGACATTGACAAGAACCATCGGTGGTGCCAGAGCTTTCAACACCCCTCATTCCCACACTGATCTGTCTGTCCCCAGCCCCATCCACTGCCAGGGTGAGGCCAAATGCGAACTAGAGGAACAGCACCTCATTTTCTGCCCGCATGTGAATATATTCATTTGATGTAAACTGTTCCCGCCTGCTCCTGCTCTCTTAAAATTTGACAGGATTGATTTGAAATTTGGATTATTGTAGTTTTAATGAAAACAAATGAAATTGCAGCCTGCAGGTAGGTCTGCAGCATGTTAAACTTCAAGGATGGTTGATTTAATGCAAATAAATGGGAATTAACTTATGCTATAGGACAACAAGCAAGGCCTAACCTTCCCATGTAGAAGTTACAACTAATGGTCAGGAGCTAATTCCACCAACATTTAATTTCATGAAATTGATGTCTGAAGAAGAGTTCCAACCTGATCCATGTTGCCTGACCCGCTGAGTTACTCCAGACACCTTTAAGGCAACACCTGCAGTTCCTAGCGTCTTCATGAAACTTATGTCTTCTCTGAGGAATTTCATTTTAATGGTCAGAACATCCTCACTGACTTATCCCTCCGGCTAACCCAGGCTCAAGGACCAAAATCAATGATAGATGCATTTCACCCAATACTCTCTAAAGTACAGATTACCAACAGTGCTCAAAATGGATCCTTCTGAAAGCAAAATGGCATGAGGGAATATATCGATAATATTTCAGTTTTTAAATATTTATATTATCCTGTAGCTACACAAGCCTGCGGCCATAAAAATAAATACTGACTGAAATGGAGATAACAGCAGCCTCCTTTTTTATATTTAGTATAGACAATGAAGTGTTATAGACTCTCTGACATATATCTAAGTTAACCCACCAATACTTCAAATCCTAATGTACAATCAAACACACATTCTAACAGTTAATCAACCGTATTAAACTTTTGTCAATTCTAGTAAACGTTTTAAGTTGATTGCAAGTTAAGGCTACCATTACCATGAAAATGTGATTTTATTTATTATAAAGAGCAAAATTAAATCCTTAACTTTTACCAAATTGAATTAAAACTGTTCTTTCATTTAAAAAAAAATCATCTTCGCTTGAAATGTTCAAAGCACCACTATGAAGTTACATTACACCTGGTTATTCTTTCTTCCTTAGCAAAGTCGGATGTCTTTACTACATGAAATTGCACAAATACCTTTATAGAGATTCCAGAAAAGAAATAATTCTCCCCTGCTGGCAGTAGTGCTTCCAACATGACCAAAAAGATTTACACTGGGGTCCCAGAACACACGATCGAAACACAATACAACCTGCAGGGAAAATATTCATGGATACTAAATTATTATGCTTGCTTGCTTCAATCGATTGTGGATCATCAGCAGTTACCCAAACCATACTCCCAGAGCAGTAGGATTTATTGCAAGGGGCTCGGTAGAGTCATAGAACCATACAGCACATAAATAGGCCCTTCGCGGCACAGCAATACTTGCTGCCTTATGGCGACAGAGACCCGTGTCCCATCCTGACCACGGGTGCTGTCTGTACAGAGTCTGTACGTTCTCCCTGTGGCCGCGTGGGTTTTCTCCGGGTGCTCCGATTTCCTCCCACACTCCAAAGACGTAGGTCAATTGGCTTTGGTAAAATTATAAATTTCCCCTAGTGTGTAGGATCGTTCCAGTGTATGAGACGATCGCTTGTCTCCACAATCTGTGGGCCGAAGGGCCTGTTTCTGCGCTGTATCTCTAAAGTCCCACTTATCCATGCTAATTAAATTGGCATTCTGGGCTAGACCCATTTGTCTACATTTGGCCCATATCTCCCCAAGCCCCTCCTTTCCATATATATGTCCAAATGTCTTTTGATAGAGTCAGGGTACACTTCCAGTAGCAAGCCAAAATTAACCACAAACAAATAGGTAATTTAACACTTTGATGACGTAATCGAAATGAGATCACAATCAGTCCAGCAGCCAAGCTTAATGCTGCCTCACCTTGTTGAGGTTTCCAAAGCCCATACGCTGAATGGCAGAAGATTTCCACTCGGGGAGGGGTGGTACAAACTGAACTGCTGGCGGCTGCTGTTTCAACACCCCCAGGGGGAGAGTACATAAAACGGCATCACATTTGTAAATGTACGTCTGGCTGTTGGAACGAGTGTTCTGAGCAATGACTTCACATCCTGCCAAATAAATTAACAGAAATTAACGCCACCCAATTCGCACGGGAACGCGGTCCAGACGTGGAACAAATCTGCCAACAATAACATGGTAGTTCTGTTCAAGCCCGTGCAGAAAACTGTCACGCATTCCACCCCACTTCCCAGTCAATGAAGATGCAAATGCAGGCTGTCCTTGTCCTTCAAGCCACAGCTAAAATCCCATTGATTTCCAATGTACATCTCCTTTTATTACAGAAAAGAGTCCAAGAATTGATTTAGAGGAAAGTAAACTGCGCTCCTCTAGTTGATTAGATTTGTTTTATAAATCACTTATTGAAGCATGGCGCCGGAGAGGTGGCGACTCTTGTATGGTCTCAGTATAATCTGCTACTCCTACACTCTTGTCCTCAAGTATGTTCTTGCCCGTGTACAGCAAGGTTATTTCCACTGAACTGTATGCAAAGGGAAGTCAGTACACGTGACAATAAAGTACCGTGAAAGAAAAATATAAAGACGTCAATTTAGAGAACTGGTCTCAGTGACTTCTCTTCCCGTATCTAATTGTAAAAATTCGCCATCCAAACCAAGTGATCAAAGTGCAACCAACAGTCATCAAATCTGTAGTCTCATCAATGTGGCATTCCACACTGGAGGGAGAGCTGGCAATTATTTTGGTTGAGGACAGCGATTTGGCTTCAAATAAGAACAATTTTCCCATTGACGGTTGAAGAGCCGGCAGACGAATTAAACTGATGAACTGTGATGGAATGAAGGCTTGTTTTAATTGACGCTATTTACTGCACTTTCATTACTTGCCTTTGCGAGCTCTTCAAAATGAGTTACGGGGCCTGAAAGCTGCATCACTGATGCCACACCATTACAAACAGGTAAAGCGTGATCAGTTTGACGCCCAACTAGCGATACCCGTAATTAATAAATAGAGTTTCAGAAAAAAATATTTGCACATATCCATTAAAAATCTGGTGGAGGCTTGTGTACCATTTTGATCATAAACGAAAGGATCAGAATTAGGCTATTTGGCTAAAATTAGTCTGCCCCGCCATTTCATCATGGCTGATTTATATTCCCCCCTCAAACCCATTCTCCCCGTAACCTTTTATGCTCTTACTAATTGAGAACAATTAATAAGGCTTTGCTTTAAAAATACGCAATACCGGCCTCCATAGCAGTCTGTAGCAATGAATTCCACAGATTCACCACCCTCTGGCTAAAGAAATTCTTCCTCATCACTCTGGGTGGCGCATTGTTGCAGTGATAGAGCTATGGCCATACAACAGTGGAGATACCCGGGTTCAATCCTGACTGTGGGTGCTGCCTGTAGGTTAATTGGCTTCTGTAAATTGTCCCTAGTATGTAGGATCAAACTAGCGTACAGATGATTGGTGTCCGGTGCGGACTCGGTGGGCCGAAGGGCCCGTTTTCATGCTGTATCTCTAAACTAAACATTCCAAAGGTACGTCCTTTTATTTTGAGGCTGCGCCCTCTTGTCTTAAGACTCTCCCACAACTGGAAACATCCTCTCCACACCCATTCTACCTAGGCTTTTGATTTTTCCGTAAGTCTCAATGAAATCCCCCCCCCCCCCCCCCCCCCCCATCCTACCAAACTGCAGTGTGTACAGTTTGCTGGAGAATGGAAGGTAGACAAAATTGCTGGAGAAACTCAGCGGGTGCGGCAGCATCTATGGAGCGAAGGAAATAAGGCAACGTTTCGGGCCAAAACTCTTCTGCAATCTGAAGAAGGGTTTTGGCCCGAAACGTTGCCTATTTTCTTCGCTCCATAGATGCTGCCGCACCCGCTGAGTTTCTCCAGCAATTTTGTCTCCCTGCAGTGAGTACAGGCCCAGAGTCATCAAGTGCTCCTCATATGCTAACCCAATCATCCCTGGGATTTTTGAATAGATTGCTAGGTTTAAGGATGCACTTTCAATTCATCCTTGACAAATTTATATTGCAAAGGGAATAATAAAATTGATCTGTTAACAGTGATCATTCAGCTCACATTTTTAGTCCTTTCATTTGGCAAAAAAAAAACATGAATTATTCTTTCTCAAGTAAAAACAAACATCAAGAAAGCAAATTGCTTAAAATACCGCAGAAAGCTGCTAAACCGTACCAGATAATAAAACCTGTGCTCGGACTAGATTCTGGATGATTTAATTACTTAAAAGGTTTGACTGCAGCTTGAAATATATGCTCCTGAGTGTTAACTGACCTGCTGTCAGAGAGACCAGACACCTCAGACGTTACCCATATTATTTCTCGTGTGCAGCCAGCAATAAAAGCATTCATTATTTAACCTGCATTGAATTATCCACCACTGTGTAGTCTGGATGTGCTACATCTACAAAATGCACTAAAACAGCTTGTCAAAAGTCCTTGCACATCAACTCCAAAATCTAGCTATCTAATTGAATTTAGCTATTAGAAGGCGAGGCTAAGATTCTAATGATTTTAAAGCCTTCCCATACTGACGATCCGGTCCAGTTCTATGTGGACCAGTTCTGTGTGCAAAGGAGCAAATAAACAGAATTGTTACTACTGACCTGAGGCAGTATAGCGGACTTGTCGAACAACTGTATTTAATTTAATGTCAAGGCCTTCGGCAAGTGCCACAGGAACACAAGAGTAACCGTTCCGTACTGTTAAGTGACTGCCCGTGAATTCAAAGTCATCATCCTGTGGAAATCAAAATAGGAAACAATTCCTTTATTTGTAAATGCCACAGATGTTGTATCATTTGTCTCCGTTCAAAACCAACAGCAATTCAAATATACAAGCCTCCAATTGCTCTCGTTCATCATGATTCATAGGATATAGGAGCAGAATTAGGCCATTCGGCCCATCATGTTTACTCCACCATTCAAACATGACTGATCTAACTTTCCCTCTCAACGGCATTCTCCTGCCTTCTCCCCACAACCCCGGCATCCTTATTAACCATCCTTTTGTGACTAAAATGTTTACTTACATATGCAATTATAAAATATTTAAAGAATACAGAAGGGCTCAATAAAGCAACTTTGGAATGACAATACCAACGGGATCCAGTGATATGAATTACCCGAGCATCTCCATTTATCGTAAATGGAACAATACAAGTTGCTGAATATGCAGCCAGAGTAAGGAGCAAAAATGATACAGCATGTTCAGATCATGCATGAACTGAGATGGATCCGTACACTGTCCATGGTGGTACAAAACAATCTTGTCATGGTTAAGTTCCAAATGCATTTTACTCTAAATGTCCATTTACCTGGTCCCAGTGTTTCAACGAAAGAGTGGAAAGCGGTGTTGCATTCGCAAATTCCAAGTTAGCAAAATGCCAATCCAGTATCTGCCGGTCCCTTGATGACAGGTAAACATCACTGAAACATAGAGACACACTTCAAAAATTATTATTTTTCTGAAACACTCCGCTGTTACAATTTATTTACTCTGGACCACAAAAACCTTTACCGTGTTCTCAGTGTTCTGAACCTTCACTTGGTTCGGAAAAAGAGAGAGATCTACAATAATTACAGGCAGCATGGAGTGAATGAGGTGCTAGAGGAGTATAAAGAATGTAAAAAGAATCTTAAGAAAGAAATTAGAAAAGCTAAAAGAAGATATGGGGTTGCTTTGGAAAGTAAGGTGAAAGTAAATCCAAAGGGTTTCTACAGCTATATTAATAGCAAAAGGATAACGAGGGATAAAATTTGTCCATTAGAGAGACAGAGTGGACAGCTATCTGCAGAGCCAAAAGAGATGGGGGAGATATTGAACAATTTATTTTCTTCGGTATTCACCAAGGAGAAGGATATTGAATTATGTGAGATAAGGGAAACAAGTAGAGTAGCTATGGATACTATGAGTTTCAAAGAAAAAGAAGTACTGACACTTTTGAAAAATATAAAAGTGGATAAGTCTCCAGGTCCTGACAGGATATTCCCTAGGTCATTGAGGGAAGTTAGTGTAGAAATAGCAGGGGCTATGACAGAAATATTTCAAATGTCATTAGAAACGGGAATAGTGCCCGAGGATTGGCATACTGCACATGTTGTTCCATTGTTTAAAAAGGGTTCTAAGAGTAAACCTAGCAATTATAGACCTGTTAGTCTGACTTCAGTGGTGGGCAAATTAATGGAAAAGATACTTAGAGATAATATATATAAACATTTGGATAAACAGGGTCTGATTAGGAACAGTCAACATGGATTTGTGCCTGGAAGGTCATGTTTGACTAATCTTCTTGAATTTTTTGAAGAGGTTACAAGGGAAATTGATGAGGGTAAAGCAGTGGATGTTGTCTATATGGACTTTAGTAAGGCCTTTGACAAGGTTCCTCATGGAAGGTTGGTTAAGAAGGTTCAATTGCTGGGTATAAATGCAGGAGTAGCAAGATGGATTCAACAGTTCATTGGCTATATTTAAGAGGGAGTTAGATGTGGCCCTTGTGGCTAAAGGGATCAAGGGGTATGGAGAGAAGGCAGGTACAGGATACTGAGTTGGATGATCAGCCATGATCATATTGAATGGCGGTGTAGGCTCGAAGGGCCGAATGGCCTACTCCTGCACCTAGTTTCTATGTTTCTATGTTTATTGTTGCATGTACAGACAGTGAAAAACTTGTTTTGATGGCTGTCCAGGCAGATTATATCATATATAAATACATCAGAGAGCAGAATATTGTTATGGCTACAGGGAAAGTACAGACTAAAAAAGTTCAAAAGGTTACAAGGTAGATTGGAAATTCATTCTTAACATACAAGATGTCCGTCCATTCAAGAGTCTGAAAACAGGATGGTTAGAAGCTGGTCTCAAATCCAGTGGCACACGCTTTCAAGCTTTTGTGCCTTCTGGGGGTGGGGGAAGAGAGAATGGCCAGGGTTGCGAGTCGGCTTAGATTATGTTGGCTGAATTGCTGAGGCAGCGTGAAGTACAGATGGGGTGGGATGGGAGCATTTAAGATGGAACTGCAGATGCTGGAAAATCGAAAGTAGACAAAATTGCTGGAGTAACTCAGCGCTTGAGGCAGCATCTATGGAGCGAAGGAAATAGGCAACGTTTCGGGACGAAATTTCAGCCCAAAACGTTGCCTATTTCCTTAAGGGTTTCGGGCCGAAATTTTGCCTATTTCCTTCACTCCATAGATGCTGCTGCACCCGCTGAGTTTCTCCAGCATTTCTGTCTACCCTCTTGTTACCCTTTCATCTCTGCCCTTTGTCCATCCAGATAGGAGCAGAATTAGGCCATTCGGCCCATCAAGTCCATTCCGCCATTCAATCGTGGCTGATCTATCTTTACTAACTATCTTATACGCTTTTCGGTCCAAAACTCTTCAGGAAGGAAATAGGTAACGTTTCGGGCCGAAACCCTGAAGGGTTTCGGCCCGAAACGTTGCCTATTTCCTTCGCTCCATAGATGCTTCTGCACCCGCTGCGTTGCTCCAGCACTTTTGTCTACCTGGAGTGGGAGTAGGCTGGTCAGTGTCATGGACTGGGCTGCATCGACAGCTCTCAGTTGCAGCACAGCAGTACAAGGTCGTCAAGTAAACTGACAGGTACTGCATATATAATCTCAGCAAGAATCAGCAGCACGCACCCGGTACGTGAACAGCATGTCATTTTTAATACCTGGGTGGGTTCGCCTCTAATTCTTGGAGTTTTTCTTCAAGCTTCACCTGGGCTTCTGCAAGTTCATCATACTCCTGTTGCGGATTCAAACAAAATAGGCTGGTCATACACAAGGCACTGCAAAATGCTGGTTCTAAAAACGGGGCCCAAAAGTGCTGGAGTAACTCAGCGGGTAAGGTAGCATCTCTGGGCAACTTAGATAGGTGACATTTCAGATCTGAACCTTTCGAGTCTGAAGTGGAGTCCTGAACCGAAACATCACCTATCCATGTTCTCCGGAGACGCTGTGGCTGACCTGCTGAGTTACTCCAGCACTGTGTCTTTTCATAAAATAAAAATAATTCAGTGTGTACTGTGTGTGGCACGAATAAGCCACGTTTCTATCCCAGCCTAAAGGACTGAACATTCAGCGACAGCATTTACATGATTAAAAGGGCAGAAATTTCAATCCAGATTCACTTTTTTTAATTTCTATCAGCTAGAAGTTCTATCAAAAAAAAGCAGTTTTAACCCAATCTCAAAAATAATCCTCGTCTTGGAGTGTCTCAAGGAGTATTATTGGGAAAAACATTCACAGCATTTAAAATTAAGTAACAAAAAGAGAAATGAGACAAATAACAAAGAGCTTTGCAAATTGGCATAGGGTCAATCCGATCAGCTTTAAATCTATGGCTCAACGATTAGCGAGTGAGAAATGGGTTTCAATTTGCAGTGCTGGCACTAGTATTGAGAGTCGTGCTGATGGAATGGGTTTACTTGAAATGAGATGGAAACAGCACCCAAGAGAATTGAACAAATAAGTCCTTGCACTAAACAGTGATTGCTGGGTGTAGAGTGGGGGGGGGTGGGGGGGGGGGGGGGGGGGGGGGGGGGGTGCTTCTGGTGAACAGAGCCAATTCCTTGCCTGGGATCAACACCGGCCCTTTTACATCAAGGAGCTCGCAGTCTTAGATTGAGACCGACATCGGGAAGCTCCAAAAGCCGCACCAAGTTCGATTAGCCCTGACCTGGGGTAGGTCGCCCAGAGCGGGGGGGGGGGGGAAGCTGAGATTTCCCCACCCGATGCAGGAGATTGATCGCCTCGACGAGGAGGCCTGCTGCCAGCCACGGGAGTAAGATCATCCCGTCAATGGAAGGTTAGAGGCCACTGACCACTGGAGTACAAAGGGGGGGGGTGAACTTTTTTTCATCTTCCATCACAGTGAGGAATGCGGAGGAGTTAAAATGTTAAAGTGTATTTTGTGTGTTCTGTTGCTTTTAATTGGTATGACTGCATGGCAAATCAAATTCCTCATATGTTGGAAAACATTCTTGGCTAATAAAGTAAGATTATGATTCTGGTGTTGGGGAAACTTAGAAGGTTTAAGAGAAAGAACAAAAGTAATAGTCCAGACGGTTGAACAGTCAATGACAACCAGTCTAATTAAGAAACTAACACGCATCCTAACTAAAACAGAGCATATAGTCATAAAGGTATGCCCACATTCGCCAAATGGAATCAGAGAAGGACAATGGTAAAAAGACAAAGCTAAAGACAGTACAGAAGCATTAATATGCAATTTACAATAAAGACATGATAGAAGGCTGTTAAGATAAGAGATCACAGTACTCGGGAAACAGGAGCAGTGGGATGTGTGTTAGAATGGATTGAAAAATACATTCCGTGTGATAATCAGAGCGATGGAATGAATATTTCCCCTCCCATCCCCCCAGACTAGGAAGCAACAAACAAACTGTCCCCGATCATCAATTCCGTTCTTGGACGTCAAAATCCCAGGAATATTGGAGAAAAGGTCGTGCAAATGAGGAAAAATAAACGCTTTTAAAAAATAGATGTTAACAAGCCGGAAAATGGATTAGCCCACGGGACTGGATTTAAGTGTGAATGAGGGTGGCTATGCAGGGATTGGATGGCGTGCAGGCACAAGGTTTGTTTACTTCGGCATCGTGGCCTCGTGGGCTGAAGGGTCTGTTCCTGTGTTGTACCTTTCTACGTTCTAAATGATACAAGATGAGCGGCGCAGAAGAGGGAAGTGCGGCAGCAGGGAAATGAAATGATCGCCAAAATTATAATTGCCTGAACGAGGACAAGCAAGCTGCAAAAAGATGCATGTTGAAACAAGGGTATTGGTTCTATAAATTAACATTCTGGGTGAGTTTCTTCAGAAATAACTCAACATATGGCCCATTTCTAAGGCAAGTTGAATTCACCCCCCAATAATTATTTTAATCTTAATTCTGTATTACTCAATTTATCAGGAATTAAAATATTTTTCATTTTTCATTCATTTAAAATTATAATTTCTGCTTATTATGTACCACTGCAAACAACCTACTGGAGGAACTCAGCAATTCTCACAGCATCTGCAGAGGGAAATGGACAGTCGATTTCTCAGGTCTCGACCCAGGACGTCAACTGTCCATTTTCCTCCAAAGAAGCTGCTCGACCCACTGGGTAAAGAGCAGTTTGTTTGTGGCTCCAGATTCCAGCATCTGCATACTCTTGTGACTCCTTCTCTGCACATTGACTGGACAGGTAAGAGGGAAAGTGGGTCAAAATGCACCACAAAATCAATGGCATTGATAGAGGCCTTGAGAACCGTTGCCAAGCTTTTTAAAATCTGCATTGCATATTCGGACAAAATAACGTTCAACCCAGGTCCAAGTTCCTATCAAACTTCAAGAGAAAGGGCAACGTAAAAAAAAGGACAAAGGAAATAAAAATAAACAAAAAGACCACCGATATTTAGCAGTGTTTAAACATTTTTTTAAATCACCTTGCATAAAGCAGTCAGGTCTCTCAATTTACTTTTTACCAGAAATTCTGCGGTGATGTCACGAGGGTGTTTCACCTCAGAGGCTTCTTTATACTGTTGATGAAGCTCTTTAATTTTCTCTTTCAGCGATACCATCTAAATAATATGCAACAATAAAGACATTAAAAACTTGTTGAAGCAACATAACCTTTGACAAAACCGTGAGATTTTCTAATTTTAGATTGCTTGCAGCTACATTTATAGAAGCCGCTTTGTACTTTCTGTTAACATTCTGCCCAATTACTTCTCCCCAGACGATACCAGATTACGCACTTCATGGTGTTCCAACAACCCAAACAGGTCACATTGTTTTTCACATCGCAATTATGCTTACAAGCAAGCAGCTTTAACCAGGAACATGCAAGGCTGAAGAACGGCGATGAAAGGAAAGCTACAAATTCCACAGATCAAAAATAGCAATTTAATAGAAGAGCTGGAATTACACAGAACTGTTAACATCTGGAAAATAAAATAGGCAGGTCAACATATCTGATGTAGACTCTTAATCAGAACAATCTCAATACCAAGGGACTGCGTTTGAAAGGTTCACCTCACTGCAGAACCGGCTATATGTTCCTATTTTGTTTTAATTCATATTTCATAATTATGTCTGAAAAGAAAATGTAAAGATAAATGGTGGGAGAGAAAACAAGGAGCAACTAAACTGTTATCCCACCGGTGTCGTAAAAACATACACTGGCATATTTAATAAAGAATGAGATATTAAAACACTCAGAAACAGAAAATCATAAAAACCTAGAGGTGCTGGAAATCTCAAAATTAAAACCTGCTTCAGTCTATAAAAATACATGGCAAAACATTGACATTAACACAGTCACCAGATACTAGTCATCACCAGCAGCGCCACCATAGGGCAGACGAAGGCTTTGCGCTCCAATACAAATTCAGTGAACGTAAAATAAGGGGCTTGTAATGACCTGGACTGATCTACTTTTAAATATGTTCCTGCTTTTAAGATATTCAGCCGAATTCAAAAACACTAGAAATGTTTGCACATTAATCTCAGCTCTTCTAGATGAGTGCGAAAATGCACAGTTGAAAAAACACTACAATAGATTAAGGTATCACCGTGACTAATGGTGGGCCCCATTGCTGCTCGTTGTCTTATAGATGACTTGGATGAGATGGTACAAGGCATGGTAATTTTGCCACATAGATATCACCAACATAGGTGGCATTGTAGACAGTTAAAAAGATGACCAAGAATTACACCAAGAACTTGACCTTCTGAGCAAGAGGGCTGATAAATTGCAAATGGAGTTTAATTAAGTGCACTTTGCATTTTGGGAACTCAAACCCGAGCAGGACCTTCACGGCAAATCATAGAGCATAGCAGAACAGATGGAGCGCGGAGTACAAGTCCATAATTCCCCGAAACAGACAGACTGGTGAAAAGTCTTTTGGCAGTGGACCTTCATCAGTAGAGGGACTGAATGTAGATTTTGGGATAGACAAAACGCTGGAGTAACTCAGCGGGTCAGGCAGCATCGCTGGAGAAAAATAGGTGACGATTCGGGTTGTTACCCTTCATCAGATTGTAACTTTGCATTTATACAAGACATTCATGAGGCCACACTTGGAGTATAGTATTCAGTTATGGTCACCCTGTTATAGAAAAGATGCTATTAAGTTGGAAAGAGCGTAGAAGAAAAGATTTACAAGAATATTGCCAGAAAAGCAAAGTTTTAGTAATCTTCGGCAGGGCGGCACAGTAGAACAGTGGTAGAGTTGCTGCCTCACAGCACCAGATACCTGGGTTCAACCCTGACTACGGGTGCTGCCTGTACGGGGTTTGTATGTTCTCCCTGTGACATCGTTGGTTTTCTCTGGGTGCTCCAGTTTCCTCCCACACTCCAAGATGTGCAGCCTTGTAGATTAATTAGTTTCAGTAAAAAATGTAAATTGTCTCTTATGTCGGACAGTGCAATGCACAGGATGATGATCGCTGGTCGGCACGGACTCAGTGGGCCGAATGGGTTGTCTCCGCACTGTATTTCGAAAGTCTAAAGTAGTTCAGGGTAGTAGACAAGAGTTTTAAAGTGAGGGGTTTAGTTGTTGCTTCAGAGATGCGACCATCTAAATCAACAGATGTTATTCTAACACTGTCTCGTTACAACCAGGGGCAGCAAACTGAAGAAGGACCTCGACCCGAAGCATCACCTATTCCTTTTCTCCAGAGATGTGGTCTGTCCCGCTGAGTTATTCCATCTTTTTGTGTCTATCCACAGTAAACTAAGACCCAGTTTCCAATTTCCTACAGATAAAAGCTACAATCTGTTTTTTTTTTTTGCATCATGGCTATTTACAGGACACTCCCAAGAGAAAACAGTGGGATAGGTATTTATTAAGCAGCATACATTACAAAGGAAACTAAGTGCCAAAGGCAAAATGTGTAATTCATTTTTTAAGTTAGCACCAACATCTTTAGTGAGAGTCCAAGAGTGTTTTAAGAGTTTTCGGTTAAAGTTCAGAACACTAACATTTTAAAACAAAAGCTCGAACAAGTGTAATCTTCCCAAGTCACTCCCACGTGATAAAAAATAAAAAGAGCCTGCAGCACGATATTATCTTGCTCCACTCCTAAACTTAAGTTCCTTTTCCAGAGTGAATCTCCTTTTCCACAAACAGACCGCTCACAAATGACATCAAGTCAACACATTTTCTTTTCATTCACACCCATCCGCATGTAACGCTGCCCAATTATTTTTAAAGTGCATCTTCTTCTGCAGATATTTAAGTTGAGGATGTACAAGAAGTTAGATTTATGTTCCGTGCAGTTCTACGGGAAGGAGGTGGAACTCTGGAGAGTGTGCAGAGGAGAGGTTTACTAGTAATGCCACCTGGGTTAGAGGTTGTCAGTTATCAGGAGAGATTGAACAAACTTGGAAGGTAGACAAAAGTGCTGGAGAAGCTCAGTGGGTGCAGCAGCATCTATGGAGCGAAGGAAATAGGCAACGTTTCGGGCCGAAACCCTGAAGGGTTTCGGCCCGAAACGTTACCTATTTCCTTCCTGAAGAGTTTTGGCCCGAAAAGCGTATAAGATAGTTAGTAAAGATAGATCAGCCACGATTGAATGGCAGAATGGACTTGATGGGCCGAATGGCCTAATTCTGCTCCTATCTGGATGGACAAAGGGCAGAGATGAAAGGGTAACAAGAGGGCAGACAGAAATGCTGGAGAAACTCAGCAGGTGCAACAGCATCTATGGAGCGAAGGAAATAGGCAACGTTTTGCGTTACCATTTTCCTACGCTCCATAGATGCTGCTGCGCCCGCTGAGTTTCTCCAGCACTTTTGTCTACCTTCGATTTTCCAGCATCTGCAGTTCCTGCTTGAACAAACTTGGAGTGCTTTCTCTAGGTCGTCAGAGGCAGAGGGGAGACCCGATAGAAATACCGATTCAGGGGAAACATGATAGAAATAGATAACATTACGGGACGTATAGATTGGGTGGATAGCGAGAACCATTTCCCCCAGGGTGGAAATGTTACATACTAGAGGGCAGAGCTTTAAGGCAAGAGTGGGAAAGGTTAAATGAATGGCAGATTCCTGGAACACACTCTACCAGGGATGGTGATGAAAGCAGATAGGATAGTGGGGTTCAAGAGGCTTCTACATAGGCAAATGAATGGGAAATTAATTTAACTTGGCTTCATGGTTCGGTACAGATATCTTGGGCCGAAGGCACTGTTCTGCTGTTCTATTTGTAGTGATGCTACACTCTAATTGAAAAGACTAGGCTTGTATTCACAGGAGTTTAGAAGGATGAGGTGGGGAGGGTCTTATAGAAACATATCAAATTATAAAAGGGCTGGACAAGCTAGATGCGGGAAAAATGTTCCCAATGTTGGGCGAGTCCAGAACCAGGGGCCACAGTCTTGGAATAAAGGGGAGGTCATTTAAGACTGAGGTGAGAAAAAACGTTTTCACCCAGAGTTGTGAATTTATGAAATTCCCTGCCAGAGGGCAGTGGAGGCCAAGTCACTGGATGGATTTAAGAGAGTTAGATGGAGCTCTAGGGGCTAGTGTAGTCAAGGGATATGGGGAGAAGGCAGGCACGGGTTATTGATAGGAGACGATCAGCCATGATCACAATGAATGGCAGTGCTGGCTCGAAGGGCCGAATGGTCTCCTCCTGAACCTATTTTCTATGTTTCTAATTTGGAGTAGATACAAGGTGTGTCATACAGAAAATGAGACAGACTAAGAACATGACCACTCACTATTTAACTAAATCTTGTTGCGGTTTTCCTTCACTATGAGACCTAATAGACAAAAAGGTCAAAGTGCAGTTTTTATATAAAATTTAATGGGACTTCAAATCACCTTATTAAGTAATTCTTTCAGGTCCTCTTGCGTCTTCACAATTTTCTTCCAGTGTTCAATTTGCTCGTCCTTCACATGTTTCTCCTGCAGCCTAATAAGATGTCCAATTATTGTCATAACGCAATCAATACCTTGGAGGTTATTGCCAGTTAATCTTATTATGTAAATAAGTTCTAATTTGAGGAAGGACATTCTTGCTATTGAGGGAGTGAAGCGTGGGATCACGAGGTTTATTCCCGGGATGGCGGGACTATCATATGATGAAAGAGTGGATCGACTGAGCTTGAATTCACTGGAATTTAGAAAGATGAGAGGGCATCCTATAAAAACAGGTAGAATTGATAAAGGATAATAATAATAATAATAATACATTTTATTTATGGGCGCCTTTCAAGAGTCTCAAGGACACCTAAATTGGACAGGTGAGATGCAGGAAACAAGTTCCCGATGTTGGGAGGGGAGGGGAGGGGGAGTCCAGAACCAGGGTCCACAGTTTAAGAATAAGGGGTAGGCCATTTAGAACTGAGATGAGGAAAACATTTTTCACCCAGAGAGTCGTGAAATTCTCTGCCTCTGAAGGCAGTGGATGCCGATTCACTGGATGCATTCAAAAGAGAGCTAGATAGAGCGCTTAGGGCTAGCGGAATCAAGGGACATGGGGAGAAGGCAGGAACGGGGTACTGATTGTGGATGATCAGTCATGATCACAATGAATGGCGGTGCTGGCTCGAAGGGCCAAATGGTCTATTCCTGCTCCTATTGTCTATGTTTATGTGTCTATGTAAGCAGGACGCCCCATAGTGGTCCCCTGAGGTCATGAAAATAACTTTTTTTTCGATTCAGTCTCAACATTGCTGAAATAGCCTTCATCAGTCAGGGCATCCGAGTACTTGAGCTGGGATGTCATGTTACAACTGTACAAGTTGTTGGTGTAGTTATGGTCACAGGGTTGTAGGAAGGATGTCATTAAACTGAAAAGGATGCAGAAAAGATTCACAAGGATGCTGCTGGGACTGGAAGGTTGGAGCTATAAGGGGCACGGTTGCACAGTCTTACAGCGCCAAAGACCCAGGTTCGATTCTGGCTATGGGTGCTGTCTCTATGGAGTTTGTACGTTCTCCCCATGACCGGTGGGATTTTCTCCAGGAGCTCCATTTTCCTCTCACACTCCAAAGACATACAAGTTTACAAGTTAATTGGCTTGCTAAAATTGTAAATTGTCTCTGCTGTGTGTGTAGGATAGTGACAGTTGTAGGGATCGCTGGCGGGCGGGACGAAGGGCCTGTTTCCACGCTGTAGCTCTAAACCAAAGTAAAATATAAGGAAAAGCTGGGACTTTCCCACATGGAGTGTAGACGGCTAATGGAGTGACTTTAGAAGCACATAGGAAATGCGGTGCGTTGAGGAAGTGAATGGCGAGTTTTTTTTTTAAACAAAGGTTAGGGTACGGGCCAAACACAGGGAAATGGGATTAGCTCAGGTGAACAATTTGGTCAGGGTGGATGAGTTATACAGCAGCGCTTGTATCCATGCATAACTATGACTATAATCTGGTCACATGGCTGGTCCAGAACTAGTCTCAACCATGAAATGATTGGGTAAAATAAGTTGACTCACAACAAAGGCGCACAACATCCCCTTCTTTGCTGCTGACAAAAATATGAACGCTTCTGAATGCCCCCCAAAAAGAATGGTTCAATAGTTATTGAAATCAAATTAAAAAATGTAAATAAACCCAAAAGCACTTAGCAAACACTCACAAGGAATTAAATAACTTGCCGCATTCCTAGATTTGTCCCTTGCAGGTGAAAGGTCTATTTTGATGAAGAGACTTACTAAACGGATAGAGATCAGAGGGTGGCGAATCTGTGGAATTCGACGGCGGTGGAGGCCAAGTCAATGGATATTTTGAAGGCAGAGATTGACAGATTCTTGATTAGCACGGGTGTCAGGGGTTATGGGGAGAAGGCAGGAGAGTGGGAGTTGAGAGGGAGAGATAGATCGGCCATGATTGAATGGCAGAGTAGACTTGATGGGCCAACAGATAATACTTCTGGGTGCAAATCATTCACATTGATTCAGAAAAATCCAGCAAGTTAATACTTTGCCGTTGGACGCCAAGGGATTTATTGTCAGCACGAACGTTATACAATCAAGCATTCGCTATCCAGCACGAGGCCATGTTCATGTTGGATAGCGACTTGAATTTTTAATTTGTACCCAAGCAGATCTCTAATATAATGAGTGTGAAATACTCACTGTATGACTACTTCCAATGCCTGCCCTAATGAGACAGGTTTGTTGTTTAGGTAGTTGAAGTCTAATTGATGGCTGAGGTAAGATGTGGCCTCCAGTAAACGGTTGAATTCTTGCTCTACCATCTCGTCTTTTTCTTTGGGTACCTTTGGACATCACAAACAAAACACCGTTGTAGCCCAAGAAAAATACATCAGCATCGTTTACTTGCACAGTTAACAGCAAGATCTTCAGCAGGAGAGTTTAGCAAAACTTCATGCTTGTGGGATTATTAAACACCTTAAAAAACTTACAAAATCCTTAAGGGGTTGGACAGGATAGATGCAAGAAGATTATTATTATGTTGGGGAAGTCCAGAACAAGGGGTCACAGTTTAAGGATAAGGGGGAAGTCTTTTAGGATACGCAATATTGTTAGCGATGGCGTCAATAAATGCACCGATTCTCTTTGATTAAGGTGGTAGAGAATGCGGACTTTGGAGGCGCTGTCAAAGGAGACATGGCAATGTACTGGTATGCATTGTGTAGCTGATGGAATTCCATTCATAATGCACCAATAACAAGTGGGAGTAAATGTTCAGGGTGATAGTTGGAAGCCAACCAGGCTGCCACATGCTTGATAGTGAAGGTAGACAAAAGTGCTGGAGAAACTCAGCGGGTGCTTGATAGTAGCATGTTTGAATGTTTCAGGACATAGACACAAAATGCCAGAGTAACTCAGCGGGTCAAGCAGCACCTCTGGAGAAATCGATAGGTGACATTTCGAATTGAGACCCTTCTTCAGACTGAGAGTCAGGGGAGAGGGAATCTAGAGATATGAAAAGGCACAGAACCTATCAGGGTCGGCACAGGTGACTCAGGATAGGTGGAGCCCACAATGGTCCATTGTTGGCTGTGGAGGAGATAATATCTAAGGGATCTACATCTGCAGTTCCTTTCAACACTGAATGTTTCCGGAGCTGCACTCATCCAGACACTGAATCAACTGACTATTTCAGTTTCAAAATACCCAAAATATTCCCCATTGAAAAATATATTGAAGCAGCAAAAATAAGAACAGCAAACGGAACTTTGATAAAAAATGGGGAATGAGGATCGCCACATCAAGTCATGTTATATTTTGCTCTTGGCTTATTCTTGGTGTACAGTGTCATTGGAAATCCCTCAATATTACAAATACAATGATAATAATCAGATAAAATTAATGCGACTCATATCATGGTTATTGAGCACATTTTATAATTATTCCCAATGCTAACATCCGCAAACAATTACAATTATCTTTTACTCCCGACTACCTTATGCTGTGAGGTTTCATAATATATGCCCAACTAGTAAAAGTAACAATACGTACGTTTGTGCATCTTTCTCCCTTCATTAGGATCAGATTCCAAAATCAGCAGTGACATAGAATTTAAAATAAGAGGAAAAATGTATTAGTGTATTGACCCAATTATCACATTTTTGAGGTATTCAACTTCAAACAAATTCCATATCACATCACTCAGGCCAACTCAAAATACTTCATGTATAATTAATTATTTGTATAACCATCGCTTTTACATAGATGACAAATGGCAGCCATTTTGCTTTAGGCAAAACTATTGTAAATTATGAAAATGTTAATTAAATGTTTGGACCCTTGATCGAGACAGCATCAGTACCAATCTAGGGGAACATTCTGCTTTTCCCCTTGGTGATAAGATTTTGAATGCTAACTTGGCATTTCACCACAAAGGGCAGCATCTCACATAAAGCAGCACTTCCCCAGTACTACACTCGTATATCTGACCAGAACCCACATGTGTCTAAATTACTTTTGTCTCAAAGAGGAGCCATAAATAATCCCACGCACAATGCAATAAAAATCAAAATAATGCTCACTTTTCAAGAATTAACAAAAAAACTTATTTGAACATGGCAACCGAAGATTTCTGAGAAAACCCACGCAGGTCACGGGGAGAACGTACAAACTCCATAGAGACAGCACCCGTAGATGGATTGAACCCGGGTCTCCGGCACTGCAAGCGCTGTAAGTCAACTCTACCACCGCGCCATGATATAATAATGAATGCCCAAATAACTAGCTGCAGTACCCGCTCATCTTCCACACACAGTGTTGCAACTTATAGCATGCTTAAGCCAAACATACATTCATAAGATACAGCAAATCATGTTATATGTACAAGCATAATCTATAATTTGAGACTTACAGCCTGCCCATTTGCCTCGTACAGCGGGCATTTTTGTTTTATTTTAGCCAACTCCATGTTAACTTGCTTGCTGACCACTGCCATTGGGTTTCCACCTGCAGAAGAATGGTTAATAACAATAATGGAGAGAAATTCCACTACATCACTACATGATAGTCAGACACTTGAGAATAAAATCCTCCTGCAACATGTTCAGAATAGACTTGTGCAAATACATAACTATGGCATCCAGAATACTACACTAGCATTACTGTAAAAAAAACTGTTTCTCACTCCTGATGGGGATACAGTCACTTCACTAATTAAACGGTTTAAAACGAACAGCCATGATCATATTGAATGGTGGTGCAGGGTCGAAGGGCTGAATGGCCTACTCCTGCACCTATTTTCTATGTTTCTAAGTTAAAACTGAGAAGCTGCTTCCTGATGCTTCCTGAGGTGGGGAAAAAATCCAGAAAACCGCAATATTAAAATTACAACTCTCTGCGAGAATTGAAACCTGAAGTCCCCTCACGCAAAACATTTTGGAAATCCTAAACTCGCTTCCCAAAATGTTGTAGGTCCTGGCACAGCCCAAGTTGCCAGGGTTTCTGTCAAGTACAAGTGCTTCTGCTGTTACTCAATGGTCGCATTCTTAGGAAAATTCATGTTATACAAAATTGTGTTATAATGACGATCATGTCGGGGGGGGGGAAGAGAAGAGGGGGTAAAAGGCCAGAGAAATTCACTCGCAATTACTTTTAGGATTTTCAAAATTATAGGTCTTTTCAGCGGGCGCAGGTTTATTTTTGTTACTGCAAACAAGAAAACAGTAAAGGCTGCATTTTACTAGAGTATCGTTGCACAAATTGACTGTTTGTCAATTTTAATGGCCACCTACAGTTTAAGTAGAAACTGTGTTCTTCAGAGTCAAACGTTAACCGATCACTGCGGAGAAGTTACATGGAAACAGGATTTTGTCTCCTGTAGCACTTAAATTCAAGAGGTTTTTTTCTGCTTGCCAATTTCCAAAGTAACTCAAGTTCCTGATCAAAACTGTATTGTAACCAATTCAGCCCTCATCATGCAACAAAAAAATCCCTAATTTACTCATGTTATATCCAATCTGTTATTGAAACGAGTTTAAAAAAGTCCACAAGGGAGCAACAGCATAAACAGAACAATAGAACATGGTGATAAGGGGCTGAATTGCATGTTCCTGCTCTCAATACACCCAGAGCCTCATGCATAGTCAGTCTCTCCCCAAATGTGGGAGTTGGGGGTCGGAAGGACATTTTGCAAGCTCAGCAAAACTTACCAAGTCCTGTCACAACCATGGCCCCCAGATCAGCAACGTAGTTTCCCTTTCTGAACGTGGCAACACGTCCTCCAACACGGTCCTGCGATTAAAATGAGGATGCAGCGATGAAGGATCTTTACATACACAGCCAGGTAGCAACATTATATTATAGGTAGAGACATTACTTCCCATTTACAACCTCATTTCCAATATTAAGAGATGAACCAAATCCCGAGCCACAAGCATTTGTGTTATTTTGGATTTATAAGCTTGTTTCTGGCCCCGCAAATATCAAATTTCCCATCTTAAAGTAAACGAGACATGGCCTTACCCTTGCCTCCAGAACAATGACGTCCATTCCAAAGCTCTGTAACTGGCGAGCGGCTGCCAAACCTGACACTCCAGCTCCTATGATTATAACCTTCCCGGTCTTCTTTGCTATGAATCAGATATTTTTCCAGTTACCAAATAAAGAAAATACAAAATCAATGTCAAGGCTGAACATTCACGTTAAGAGTATGCCCCAACCTAAAAAAAAAGACAAAATGCAGGAGTAACTAAGCAGGTTACTAAATTTAGAAGATTGAGGGGGGATCTTATAGAAACTTACAAAATTCTTAAGGGGTTGGACAGGTTAGATGCAGGAAGATTGTTCCCGATGTTGGGGAAGTCCAGAACAAGGGGTCACAGTTTAAGGATAAGGGGGAAATCTTTCAGGACCGAGATGAGGAAATCATTTTTCACACAGAGAGTGGTGAATCTCTGGAATTCTCTTCCACAGAAGGTAGTTGAGGCCAGTTCATTGGCTATATTTAAGAGGGAGTTAGATGTGGCCCTTGTGGCTGAAGGGATCAGGGGGTATGGAGAGAAGGCAGGTACAGGATACTGAGTTGGATGATCAGCCATGATCATATTGAATAGCGGTGCAGGCTCGAAGGGCCGAATGGCCTACTCCTGCACCTATTTTCTATATTTCTATGGTCAGACAGCATCTCTGGAGTTCGTAGATGGGTGACATTTCAGGTCAGGATCCTTGTTCAGACTCTGGTTTCTGGTCACCCATCCACATTCCCTAGAGATTTTTTGGTGAACCAGCACCTGCAGTTCCTTTTGTCTACAAGCATTGACCTAATCAGATTTAAATATCATTTAAGTGGCTAGTTTACAATCCCGACTTAACCTCAACCTCTGTGAAATCCCTCAGCGATGCCTTCACCTCCTCCACACTGCTTGGTGATCTATACGGACTCGAGGTGCTTCATTGCCTTGGATTCACAATTTACATAATTGTTCACATGTTCACATTTTTTTGTATTCAGCAAGCTCTTTTAAGAAGTCTTGTTTCTTCTCATTTGGGGCACTAGCACATTACCAAATTCCTTTGGCCATTATTGCAAGCCATGCCTCCTGTTGTTCAGCTCCCAAGTTCAGGAACTCTATACCCAAGTTTCTCCATCTCTCTAGAAATCTACCACAAAGGCCATATGGACCACCCATCTTCCTTTGCAAAGACAAAGTGCCGGAGGAACTCAACGTGTCAGGCAACATCTGTGGAGGGAATAGACAGGCCAAATTTTGGATTGAGATCCTTTTTCAAACTGAAAAAATATGAATTTGAAGAAGGATCCCAACCTGAAATGCCCCACAGATGCTGCCCGACTCGCTGAGTTCCTCCAGTACTTTGTATTTTGCTCATGATTCCAGCATCTGCATTTTCCTGTGGTTGGATTACATCTGATAAAAATCTCCGTGAAAGTATGGGATTTAAAGGGACTCGATAAAAAGGAACAGTCAATGTGAGTAAAAAGTTCTATAAGAATGGGTTGCAAAAGTACGTGCAACAGTAGCAGGAGCAAACAAAAACTCTGTAATATCGTTCGATAATTAAATCTCATACTACTTGTTTTTAAAAAGAGTTCATGTCAGGAAAGTTCGGACAGTTATGGACAATCTCTTACTTGGAAGTGGTTTCACCCGTTTGTAGATACCAAAGTTGATTAGACCATGACGCTCCAAGTAACTGTGTATCCTGTGAACTAGTACTGCATCACCTGACAAAGAGGACATCATTACGTAGGCCTGGACTAAACAGGTTAGCAAAATGCATAAAACAGGTTATTTAGAATTTAGTTAAAATGCATGCATATACCAAAAGTGGCAGGAAAGCCACAGCTGAAATTTCATACAAAAGCTTAACATTTTTCTCTAAAAATTATTAACCGATTTGCACCGTTGACAATCACACACAAAAATCTGAAGGTTTAAATATTCTATTAAAATTATTCGCCATTTCATATTCCAAGATGACTGCTTTACAGAATGTCATGCCATGCTTTATACGCAATGCTACAAACGCACATAATAGATTACTCCAACTTACTGTTATAAGGAGACTCCAGCTGCTGGTGAGTTACCTCAAAGGACAACTGTACCTTAGGGTTGTCCAGCCAGAGCTGCAGCTGTTTAAATAGGAAGAGAAAAATAGACAATGAACAACTGCATGTTATATTTAGAAAATATGTATTCTGTTCCAAGGACGTCAAATAACACCCAACATACAAAGATACCAGGTAGACACATAAAATTACAGATTAATACACAAAACAACACAGGGTGCTGGAGTACATCAGGAGGTCAGGCAGCATCGCTGGAGAACATGCATAAGTGACTTTTCGGGCCGACATCCTCTTTCAAACTGAAAGGATATCAGATTTATTTTCTTAGTTGTAAATATGTGGAAATATGTCAGGGTAAAAGTTTAGGCATCAAGAGTATGGAGAAAAAGCAGGACAACAATGAGATTGGGGATTAGCTGTGATTTTAATGAATGGTGAATATGGCTGGAGGGGTAAAATGACCTACTCCAACTCCTGTTTTCACATCACCCAACACAGCGCCGTTTTGTGGAGTGCTTTTGGTCTGAAGATCCATAGGAAAATAAAGTAACAGTTAAAAAAAGTCACATCTGCCCTGACTGTGTGGCAAGTGCTGGCGTGCGAGGAACCCAGTGTGGATCATTGCCTTCACAGGCACCACATAGAGCTTGGCATGGCCTGTCGTTGGGACAGGCTGGGACACACACGTGGTCATTCAGCACCAAGATGTGGGGTTCCGAGCCTCGTCCTGTTCAGCATCATGAATGCAGATCACTGCTGGGGAATGGGAGCACCTGCCCCAATGTTCACAATTGAAACCAAATCCTATGATAATTCCCGTCATTTCCCCCCTCCTCCCCTCCGTTCAATACAATAGAAGCTGCCGTCTCCCACTCTCTTTATTTGGCTACGCAGCTTGCCTGGCACAAGGACTTCCCCATGGGTACATGGTCAATAGGCAGCTATCACCATAGGGTTTGTTACCGCAGAAGGTGAGGAGGGCAGGGACTCATGCCAGTGAAGCATATGGCCACATTCAACTGTGAATCAGAGTCAAAAGTCGGTTCCTGGGAACACAGCACAAGGGTTTTGCCAAGTGCTAGTGTGCTGGCACAGATTTTGGACACAATGAAATCTTCCTTTTGCCAACAATAACCAACTGGAGTATTTGCTGGTTTTTAAGCAGACAATGTCATTGAGCTTCTGATACAGCATGGTGTCCTCCACAGGGGATCCAGTGAATCAATCCACAAACTAGTAACAAAGAAAGCTCTTCAACTAGACCGAACAACATTTACAGTCACGTACAAACCAGGAACTTAGATTAGATTTACACCCCAGCGGTATGAACATTGACTTCTCCAATTTCAGGTAGTCCTTGCTTTCTCCCTCCTTCCCCTCCCCTTCCCAACTCTCCCTCAGCCTACTGTCTCTGCCTCTTCCTTTCTTCTTCCCGCCCCCCCATCCCCCACATCAGTCTGAAGAAGGGTCTCGACCCAAAACGTCACCTCTTCCTTCGCTCCATAGATGCTGTCTCACCTGCTGAGTGTCTCCAGCATTTTTGTCTACCTAGGAACTTAGATTAAAATGCTTTGCAGACAGAAAAATAAAGACTCTGAATAAAGTTAAGGATGGGATTGTTGTAGCCCAACCGGCAATTTCAGGATATGTGTGTGTAACCAGGCAGAACCAACTACATGAGCTGCAGCCTTAAGTTCCCATGATTGAGTCTGTCCGCAAATTCTGGCCTGCGATTGTCACCTTGTCCATTTTTTAATTAAGATTTTCAATAGCAGTTTTCAATTTAAGGAAGTGATAGCAGGAAATTTAAAGAACGTAATGGGAATGAGCAGAATCAGCATGAATTTGTGCACTGGGAATTTTTTGAGATTGTAAGTGGTACAATAGAATAGACACCTTGAATTTTCACAAAAATCTTTTGTTAAATTGCCACTTAAAAGTTACACACCAAAATTGCGTCACATGGAACTGGGGTGATATTTATGGATATTAATAGAATATGGATATAAATGTATGGATCTTAATAGAAAAGAAAGTGGAAGAAACAACTCATTTGCAGATTGATAAACTGTAACAAGTGCACTGCCACAGATGCTACTGGAGCCCCAGAATTTTGCAATTTACATCAATGATTATGGTGGATTCAGAGAGGCTGCAAGGGTTTATAGATATACGTGAATCTAATCCTATGGTTGAAATCCCTCATCGCTAAAATCATTCCACTGCTTAGATGCACATCTTAATTTTAGTGGAAGGAAGCTCTCCTCCCCCTCCCCTAATATAATCAATTCCCATGCCCTACAGTGTTCAAGTTGACGATATGCAGAGTACTGCCCTGCCGACTACAAATTCAGGTGTTCAAATACTTTTCCAGTTAAGCACCAGTTTCTTGCAGGAATCTAGAACACATCATTAACCAGCAGGTTATTTGCAGTCATCGAGATGTATGCCCCATTCGAGTCCATGCTTGCAAACAAAAAAAGCATTATTCAGCCCAACCCCCACTTTTGAGTCCATCCAGGGATGGACTCAAATCCTTGTAGTTTTAAACCACATTAAAACTGAAAACATACATGCAGACAAAAATGGAACATGGAAAAAGAAGAGCTTTAGTGGGATTACATGGGCGTCAGCAGCTGGCTCCACCTAATATGAACCACATTCATTCTATTCTTTCGCAGGTGGACACAATGGCCTGACAAAGGAATTCTGCCAAGATTTGCAAGAAATACAAAAACTGGACTTCACAGTGGTGTGGCACTTCATTGAAGTTCTCCGTTCCATTGAAATGTTACAAAACTGACATGCTATGAATTTCTGGTGCAAATCAATTTCATTTGAATTTTAGTTTAGTTTATTGTCACGTGCCCTGAGGTACAGTGAAAAGCTTTTGTTGTATGCTAACCAGTCAGCAGAAAGACAATACATGATTACAATCAAGCCATCCACAGTGTCCAGATGCATGATAACGGGAATAACGGAAATGTTGTGGAGTGAATGCCCTAAATAAATTCATAAAGCTGTCCAGAGCAACGGGGGCATGTCACCCATAAAGGGGAACTTGAAAATTGAACTCAACATTCACCATCTAACATTACTAACAGTCAGCAATAAAGAAATGATGATTTGAAACAGAAACTTACTGTGCGGTTTCTGATGTACAGAAACACCTTCTGGGTCTGCGCTGGACCACTGATAATGTCGGGGAAACAGGCTGCTTCCTGGGATGTCATGCGATCGTGAGGTAGGCGACTTTGGAAAGCAGCACCCTCAACACCTGACAAGAATGAACTTGCAAAATTAGTGCAATAAAACTTTCAACTTAGGACCATGAAGAAACACGACAAAAAGCTTTAGTCTCCAATTTAAATGCCATGTCGGGGGTGATAACTGCTGGCCCCAACAAGGCTCGTCGTGGAAGCCCTCCAAGCGCTGTCATCCGTGCCCCTGGAATCCGTTCTAAACAAGCGCCCAAGATCAAACCATCATCACTAGCTTCCCAGGCGCAGATCAAACTTCAGCTGCAGATACGTTTGGACCCCCAAATCCCAGTAGTCACTCGACACCTTCCTTCCTCACAAATACTACTTGTGACATGAACGTAAATTAAACACCAAGTTCAAAAAGCACAGAGAATCAAAATAATTTTTAAAAGGTAATTTATAAAATACGTACCGGCGATCGACCCTGCCAGATTGATGTTGCTCCAATGCACTGCGGGAACGAACGTAAAAACATTCACATGCATGCGCGCACACTACTGGTTTCCCTCATTTCCGCGGTCATATTAAAACAGTTTTATTTTTATCATTAATATATTGTGTCATAGAAATTTAATGAGGGCCTCAACACCTCTCCTCAAAATGCGCCTTCTGCTGCCTGTTAGAAATGTTTTATATGATTTATCGTAACAAATCATTGCATTCAGTCAATCCAACTTGAATGCATAGTTAGTAGGTCTCAATTATATTATTTTAATTATTATCAGAACTTTGGCATTGGTATGTGCAGAACTCTAAAAATAGGCGTGAAGTTTTTGCACACTTTAGGGTTAGAGAAAGTGGGGTGGTTTCTACATAAATATATAGTAATAAAATTAGTCAAAAGCCACAATCTACATAATATCATTATTGACAACGGGTTATGCAATAATGTACGCTTAAATAGAATAGAAAGAAAAGCAGAACCCCTGATCGACTTCAAGGTGTCATGGTCAAAGATCAGGAAGCACCAAGAGCCACATACTCTACTGTTGGCCTCCAGTTAAGTAGCAAAAACAGTACAAAAATTGATCTTGACGTTTCAGAGGAGAGGGGAAGCAGGAAAAACTATAGTATCCACTGATTATTCTCAAAGGACCCCCTCATGCAGCATCAACTGATGCCAAGTTGTGACATTGAATTACATGTTCAAACAACTCTACATTCGAAGGGCTTGTTCATACGCACCATCTAGGCTCAATGGGGACAACAATATGGGCTGCCAATACCTGCATAATTATACCAAGTGTCGTAAAATGGAAAGGAAAGAGATGGGTGGAGGGAGAAACAAGCTTCTATGAAAACAAAATTAGTTTTAGAAATTTTCAAAGCCTTTTATCATTCATACTTCTGAAGTATAATAGATCCTTGCAGTGTATAAATGGATACGTACACACCATCTGGATGAACCATCACACACTTTTACAAAAACACATTTGCTAGTTTAAAAAAAAAACGTTCACAAGTCTTAAAAACGTGGAGTGACCCATAATTACACCTCACTCTACAATCTCCATTTCTGTGCAGACTGAGAAACCAAATCTGTTCCATTGCCTCTATCAATGTTACCCCTCTCAAACAGGTCAAGACAGGTGCTTATAGGGTTTAAGAAGGAACTGCAATGCTGGAAAATCGAAGGTAGACAAAAGTGCTGGAGAATCTCAGCGGGTGCGGCAGCATCTGTGGAGCGAAGGAAATAGGCAACGTTTCGGGCCAAAATGTTGCCTATTTCCTCCGCTCCGTAGATGCTGCCCCACCCGCTGAGTTTCTCCAGCACTTTTGTCTACCATGTGATGCTTAAGTACTCCCGCCATTTCTGGGAAGGACTCCCCCAAAATCTTGCTCACATTCCCTAGAAAAGATATGACCTCAGATATGCAACCAAATGCTTCCTTTGTATTTCCAAGAATTATCATTTCTGCTTTAAGTACAATCATCATCATTATTCAGATGGTATTTTTCCAAAATGCTTACAATATACCATTATACTCTCAATGTTAATTGCTGAAATTAAAAATTAACACATCATTTTTATCCCAAATTGACAAACCTTTTTTTGACCTTTTCAATACATTCGATCCTCCTTTTCTGACAGATTACATCACACAAAATACGTGACTTGGAATGCAAGGCAGCAGCCAAATAGAGATAGCTAAGCTTGAGCAAGATGACCATGATCCACTGAACCTCAAAATTGTTTTAACCCTTTACATTCTGAATTACATTGTTCACCACCAATCAAATACTCAAACAAGGAATGTCACAGGTTTATCCCTGCACTGTGAACATTAAACATTAATAGCATGGCAATACAGAACTGTCACTATAATTTTTTTTAATGAAAAACTACCAAACCAAGCTAAGGAAAGGTGAAGAACATCAGAATTACATCAAGGTTTGCATTGAGAAAAATTATTAAGAAATTACAAAGTATCCAGCTAGATCAATGATTAACACTAGATTAACAGATCCGTGGACTAGAGAACAAAAATGATCCACTTGCTGTCCCAAAATGGAATTAAGAACTCAAAGTATCGTAAGATTTGTCCACGGTGGATATCGACCTGATCGACCACAGAACTAGCCGACAGTAATCAAGAGAATGTCGGCTGAAACTTGCACAAGCTTTGCTTTCAATACATTCTAGAATTTCATACCTTGCTGTAAAAGAAAGCAAGGTCCCATTTTAATGTGTTAAAAGTCACCAACCCAAAACTTTAAATTCTTGGTCTCCACAGATAACCATTGAAACGCCAAGTTGTTTTATTCCACGTTAGATAGTCAGAAACCCTCAAGAAAGCCACTGATAAAAGAGTATGTGTTAAGTAAGTAAATAAGTTTATTGGCCAAGTAGTCACATACAAGGAATTTGCCTTGGCGAGGAGTTTTTTTTTTTTAAAGGCAAATTCAAGATGTTCGCCTTTTATGAACTTAATAGAAAAAACAGCCTAAGTCCATGGGATTGAAGGAGTTACATAACAGAATTGGATATCCATAGTGCCCAGTCTTTTGAGGGCATAAGATTAACTTTTTTACAAGGTATGGTAGATTACATATCAAATACCACTTTTCAGAAAAAGATGACTGGAAGCAACTGCCACTTCCTCGTGGCATGCCAAAATTATTTTTAACCAATTAAGTTATTTTGAATTGTAGAATAATGCTTGTTCATAAATTCATAAATGATTAAAGCAGAATTAGACTAATTGGCCCATCAAGTCTACTCCACCATTCAATCATGGCTGATCTCTTTCCCTCTGACGTGCTGTTGGGTAAAGCATTCCACAGTTCAGACCCAGTGATATAATTCCAATTCAGGATAATCAGCAACTTGGAGGGGATGTGCAGACAGCAGCGTGCCTTTATGCCAGATATCCTCAAACAAAAGGTGATGGATGTAGGAGGTACTGTCAGAGCAGTATGGATGTAACGCAGTGCATTTTGCAGGAATCAAAGCAGCCAGTTTGCATACAGTATGCTCCCACGCTGAGAAAATTCACAAATCTATTTTAGTGCGGTCCCACTATTATATAGGGCATTTTACATTTACCCAAGGCAGCATCCATTTTAAACTCTGACTGCACAGTCTTAACTGTCAGCTTAAACTCTCTGGGGTATGCTTAAGTCTCTGGAGTGGAGCTTGAATACATAACCTACATTTCTATTCATTCTCTCCATCAGGTCAAATACACCAGCTTAGTTTAATTAGCAAACGTAATAAGTGAACAGCTATTGAGCTGCAGCAATTAACTCATGATTTGTAATCTTAGAATTTAAAAGGCTTTGGGATTTAGTTTTTCTCTGTTACGTTTTGGGAAAACTTGACAGATTGTGCACAAAGTCCCTTCGGTTTCTTGAGGGTTTCTTTAACTCTTTCCCATCCCACTGCATAGAAACCAGTCTAAATAAATCCACTTACCAGATGGTTCTTCTGGATCACTTTCAATCTCCTCCTCAGGTGGTGGAGGTAGAGGTGGTGGCACCTGCTTCTTTTCTTTCTCAGCCTTGGCATTGCGTTCCTCCTCCGAATAATACTCGTCCTCTGACAGGTTTGCCAAGCTCTCGTCCATCTCTCTGTACTCAACCTGCAAAGAACGTTGCAAGGAAAAGATACAACCGTTCACTGTAGGTCAATTCCATGGACAGACACCAAAAAAAAAAACACACAAAGTGCTGGAGTAACTCAGCGGGTCAAGCAGCATCCCTGGAGAACATGGATTGGTGACATTTCGGGTCGGGAACTGTCATCTGTCCATTTTCTCCTGCCTGGCCCACTGAGTTACTCTGGCACTTTCTACTTTTTTTTGTAAACCAGCTACTGCAGCGAAGGAAATAGGCAACCTTTCAGGCCGAAACTCTTCTTCAGACTGATGGGGGGTGGGTGGCAATTACAATTCCATGAATGGGTAAGGGTGAAAAATGCTGGTCTTTTTAACTTTGATTACAAAGGATATTACAATGTCCAATAGCTTCGCTATCACTGATTTGAGGCTCACTGGCCTATAATTTCTAGTTTTCCCCATATCCCTTCTTAAACAAAGGCAACGACATTAGCCACCAGAAGCCAAAGCAACCAGTAATATTATCTCAAACTAGAAGGAAATCTTGGAACAAATGGACAAGATTCTACAGGGAATATCACCTCTTTGTATCCTCTTTTTCCAAGTTCCTCCAGAAACATTCACACTTCAATTGGATCCCTTATTACTCATCGCTCTTATAAACTTCAGAGAACAAATGTTCATTCTACTTGGTCTTTCATCAATTATTCAAAGCATCATATCTGAGAAAGGGTGTGTTGGCCCTGGAGAGAGTCCAGAGGGGGTTTACAAGAATGATCCCAGGAATGAGTGGGTTAACTTAGGACAAGCATTTGATGGCACTGGGCCTGTACTCGCTGGAGTTTAGGAGAATGAGGGGGGCATCACATTGAATCGTAACGAATAGTGAAAGGCTTGGATTTATAGAGTGGATGTGGAGAGGATGTTTCCACCAGTGGGAGAGTCTAGGACTAGAGGTTATAGCCTCAGAATAAAGGACATTCTTTTAGGAAGGAGATGAGAAGGAATTTCTTGCGTCAGAAGGTGGTGAATCTGTGGAATTCTTTGCCACAGATGGCCATGGAGGCCAAGTCAATGGATATTTTTAAAGCAGAGATAGATAGATTCTTGATTAGTATGGGTGTCAGGGGTTATGGTGAAAGACAGGAGAATGGGGTTAGGAGGGTGAGATAGATCATCCATGATCGAATGGCGGAATAGACTTGCTGAGCCGAATGGCCTAATTCCACTCCTATAACATATGATTTTAGGATTCTTGGGGTGAGAGCTGTTCCATTACGTAGACCTTTGGTGCACAACCTCCATGTACATCCTTCCTAAGAAGAGCATTCATGGCTTTCCCAAATGCCTGCTGCATCTAGCTTTGTCATATCGGCACAAGGTCACATATCCCTCCAAAAATAATCTGTGCTTTTATTCTTTCTACCAAAGCAAATAATTCATATTTGATCTGATATATAACATTTGCAATTTTCCTACTAATCAAACCTGTCCAGATCTCTTGGCTGAATGCCATGCATGCTCTTCACTCCTCTCTGCAACATTAATTCATTACATCTCAAAGATGTCGCAGTCTGCAGCCCCACTAAATTCCCGGCCATATTTGGTATCGCATCAGACAACTTTCTTTCTTTGTTTAAGAAGGAACTGCAGATGCTGGAAAATCGAATGTACACAAAAAACCTTCTTCAAGTTTCTCCAACTTTCTTTCTTTCATTGGTCAAAGATGCAAACCTCAACAGTTCGTTGTCTCTGTACAAACCAATTAAAATTGAATCTTTGAATCTGAGTTCTTGGATTCGAATACGCACTTGGCATTTCTTCCTTTTCATAAGTTCAATGAGCAGAATTAGGCCATTCGGCCCATCACGCCTACCCCGACATTCAATCATGGCAGATCTATCTTTCCCTCTCAACCCCATTCTCCCGCTTCTCCCCATAACCTCCAACACCCGTACTAATCAAGAATCTGTCAATCTCCTTACAAATATCCATCAACTTGGCCTCCACAGCCATCTGTGGCAATGAATTCAATTTTTTCCACTTTTCTCAGACTGCACCCCTCATCTCTCGCATCATCTGCCATATTTTCACCTACCCTTCTGATCTTTCCCTCTCTGATCCAGAATGATCAGTTTACTGCAGAAGCCTCAGATTTGCCCCAAAGCTGCATCTAAATAGATTGCAAACCAGACACAACTCCTCCTCCACCTTCAGGTCCTATCTATGACCAGGAATCCTCGCCCACCCAACAGATTCTTTCATCTATCACAAGAATTCTTAATACACTTGCGTATCTCCCAATTCTGATTCACTTTTCGTCTATTCATTCATCACTAACCGCCAATAGGACATTTAACTAGGACCGAAAGGTCTGAATGACAACAAAGGAATCTAATTCTAATCTAAAACTATCCTCCCCCCACTGCTCCTTCACCATCTTTAAACCATTCCCTCCCGCTCCTTCACCTCCCAGCCCTTCACCACCTTTCAACCCCCACCCCTTTACCACCCTTCACCCAATCCCTTGACCAGCCAACACTTCTTCACCACTTCCCACCAACACCTTTCCTTCAGCCTTTCCCTTTGCACCCTCCCCCTGCTCCCACACCATGCCCACCATCTCTCTGACCCCTTTCTCACCCCATCCAATTGCCCCCTCCCCAGTTCTGTTGACCCCTCAGTAATATCCTTATCTCCACCTTCTGCACACCCCACCCACTCAGTTGCCCCCTCCCCACCCCCCGACTCCTCGGTAACCCTCTCAACTCCACCATCCACCCTCTCCCCAACCAACTACCCCCTCCTCACTCAACCAATTGCCTCCTCCCCCCCCCCCCCTCAGTAACCCTTTCAAGTCCACCATCTGCCCCCTCCCCATTCAACCAATTGCCCTCTCTGTCATTCAACCAGCTGCCCCCTCCCCTTACCCCCTCCCCGCCCAATATACCCCTCCCACTACCCCCTCACCACCCACCGTTCCCCTGACCCCTCAGCAACCCTCTCAACTACACCATCCACCCCCTCCCCACCAAATTGCCTCCTCCCCAAGTTGGCGATATGCAGAGTACTGTCCTGCCAACTACAAATTCAGAAGGTTCCTCACTCAACCAATTGCCCCCCCCCCCCCACCATCCACTGCGCCCGACCCTTCAGGAACCCTCTCAACTCTGCCATCCTCCCCCTCCCCACCAAATTGCCTCCTCCCCATTCAACCAATTGCCCCCCTCCCCATACTCTCCTCACCCCCACCAAATTACCTCCTCCCCATTGAATCAATTGCCCCCCCCCCTCATCTCCATCCCCCCCCCCTCCATCTCCATACCACCCCCCCCCCCCCCCATCTCCATCCCCCCTCCTCCATCCCCCCATCTCCATCCCCCCCCATCTCCACCCCCCCCCCCCCCCTCCATCTCCATCCCCCCCTCTAATGCATTTTTGTTGTCTCTGTACTGTACACTGACAATGACAATGAAAATTGAATCTGAATCTGAATCCATCTCCATACCACCCTCCCCCCTCCATCTCCCACCCTCCCCCCCTCCATCTCCATCATCCCCCCCTCTCCACCCCCCGATCTCCATCACCTCTAATGCATTTCGTTGTCTAATGCATTTCGTTGTCTCTGTACTGTACACTGACAATGACAATGAAAATTGAATCTGAATCTGAATCCATCTCCATACCACCCTCCCCCCTCCATCTCCACCCTCCCCCCTCCATCTCCATCTCCATCATCCCCCTCTCTCCACCCCCCCGATCTCCATCAACCCCCCTACATCTCCATCCCCCCCCCATCCCCATCCTCCCCATCTCACACCCCCCCCCCCTCCCTCTCCCCCCCCCCCCTCTCCATCTCCCCCCCCCCCCCTCTCCATCTCCCCCCCCCCTCTCCCCCACCCCCCCCCCCCCCCCCCCCCCTCTCCATCTCCAACCCATCCCCTCTCCATCTCCACCCCCCCCCCCATCTCCCCCACCTTGGCCCGCTTGCGTTTGCTGGTCCTGCGGCCGTCGGGGGTCTCGGCCGTGCCCCCCTCCGCGGTGCCCTCGTTGCTGCTGCTGCTGTGCGGCGACGCGCGCTCCTTCTTCTTGGGGGTGCGCTCGGCGGCGGCGGCGGCGGAGGAGGCGGCGGCTAAACCCAGGCCCAGGCCCGGGCACGGACCCCCGGGGCCTAGTCCCAAGCCCAGCCCCAGGCCCAGGCCGATGCCCTGACCCTGACCCTGACCGGGGCCGGAGCCGGAGCCGGGTCCGGGGACGATGCATGGACCCGGCCCAGGACCAGGACCAGGACCCGGGCCCGGCCCGTCCGCCGGCGCCTCCAGGCCTCCCTCAGGCCCGGCGCCTCCACCTCCACCTCCAGGTCCGCTTTGTCTCTCCTCACTCTTCTTCCCCGTCAACATCATCATCGCCGCCGCCTCGGGGCCCCCGATCTCCGGCCTTTCCCCCTCACAACCAGCCGCCGGGTGGATGGATGGATGGATGGACAGCCGGTGAGTGAGTGTGAGCAGCCGCGGGCGGGCGTGAGAGGGGCGGGCGGGCGGCTTCAACAATAAAACAACAAAAACACGGGCGACCGATCGACCGCTCACTCGACGCACGTCCCTCCCCCCCCCCACCACAACCTAGCTTGATGCCTCCCTCCTCGCGCCCCCATTGGCCGCCGCGCCGACAGCAGCGCTGCCCATTGGATAATCCCGGTGTCGATCATGTTGGGAGGGCGGTACTACAACGGTGGGGGGAGGGAGATGGGGTAGCGAGTTAGGTGGAGCGGCGGCGGCGGTGGACGGGGCCGCGCACGTAAGTACGTACGTACGTTGCGTACGTACAGGTGAGGCGCGTGCACGCGCTGCCTTGCTCAGCAAAGATCTTATAGCAGAGCGCTCCGCTATGAGATCTTTGTTGCTCAGTGTTTAAGAAGGAACTGCAGATGCTGGAAAATCGAAGATAGACAGGGTGGGAGAATTGCAACCTTCACGCGGTCCGCCCTGTTTCGACTAATGCAGTCAACTGGACGTGCACAAACGGAAGATCAAATAGAACAAGGTTACACAAAAAAGCTGGAGAAACTCAGCGGGTGCAGCAGCATCTATGGAGTGAAGGAAATAGGCAACGTTTCGGGCCGAAACCCTTCTTCAGACCCGAAACGTTGCCTATTTCCTTCACTCCATAGATGCTGCTGCACCCGCTGAGTTTCTCCAGCTTTTTTGTGTAACCTTCGATTCTCCAGCATCTGCAGTTCCCTCTTAAACACATCAAATAGAACAAGTTGTTCAACAACTGTGCACGCCACACGAAAGAAGAAGAAGGTAGACAAAAGTGCTGGAGAAACTCAGCGGATGCAGCAGCATCTATGGAGCGAAGGAAATAGGCAACGTTTCGTCCCGAATAGTCACTGATGCTGCTGCACCCGCTGATTTTCTCCAGCACTTTTGTCTACCTTGCACAAGTCAAGCAAAGATCCCATGGCAAGTATCTTTGGTGTCAAGAGTGTTTTATTGTCGTGTGTCCGAGATAAAACAATGACATTCTTACTCGCTGCTGCACAACAGAATATAATAAACATAGTACACGGTAAACAATATGATAAATGAGAGAAAAAAAAAGTTCAGTGTGTGTATATGTACACACTCACAAGTACACACACACACACACACATATATATACATATACACATACTCAAAAAACAAACAATAATAATGCAATAATAATAATTCTGAGTCATTCGTAACTTTCACTATGTCATGCTGTTACTTGTGGGCGGAGCACCAAGGCAAATTCCTTGTATGTGAATACTTGGCCAATAAACTTACTTACTAATAATAATAATAATAGTCTATTGTGGTTCAGAGCTTATTTGAGGCTGTAGACATCTTGTGTATGGAGTACACAGCCTAAAGTTATCGTTGTTGCACGTCGAGTTGATTTCATTAGTCGAAACAGGGTGGACCACATGAAGGTTGCAATCTCCCACCCCTGAGGTTGTATTGCTTAATAGCTTGATGGCTGCAGGGAAGAAGCTGTTCCTGAACCTGGAACTAAGGGAGATAGACATGTGTGGGAAGGTACTGCAGATGCTGGTGTAAACCGAAGATAGACACAAAAAGCTGGAGTAACTCAGCGGGACAACCAGCATCTCTGGAGAGAAGGAATGGCTTCAGACTGGTTAGGGATAAGGGAAACAAGAGATATAGAATGTGTTTAGGGAGGAACTGCAGATGCTGGTTTTCACCAAAGATAGACAATAGTCAATAGATAATAGGTGCAGGAGTAAGCCATTCGGCCCTTCGAGCCAGCACCACCATTCAATGTGATCATGGCTGATCATCCCCAATCTGTACCCCGTTCCTTCTCCCCATATCCCCTGACTGCTATTTTAAGAGCCCTATCTAGCTCTCTCTTGAAAGCACCCAGAGAGCCTGCCTCTGAGGCAGAGAATTCCACAGACTCACCACTCCCTGTGAGAAAAAAGTGTTTCCTCGTCTCCGTTCTAAATGGCTTACTCCTTATTCTTAAACTGTGGCCCTTGGTTCTGGACTCCCCCAAACATCGGGAACATGTTTCCTGCCTCTAGCGTGTCCAAGCCCTTAACAATCTTATATGTCTCAATGAGATATCCTCTCATCCTTCTAAATTCCAATGTGTACAAGCCATCCCGGGAATTAACCTTGTAAACCTAGTACTCCAACTTTTTGTGTCACCCATTCATGTTCTCCAGAGACGCTGTGTTAGTTACTCCAGCTTTTTGTGTCTATGTTAGGCATGGGTGAGTTGGGCCGAGGCACGTGTTTCTGTGCTGAGAGCTTCCTGACTGTAGGTGTAGCTGGGAGCTGGTTGAACAGGTAAGTCAGTAGTGGCCCATGTGATACTGGGCGGAGCAGCTGAGCGACACTGAGTGTAGGTGGAAGTGGGACAGTGGGAGGAGACACAAGGACTTTGTTCACTCTGAATCCCACAGGCTTCTTGACGCGGAAGAGACCGGAGTTTAAAACTTTTTCGTCTCCTACTCCTCCTTTCGACTGCGGACAAGAAAGATGAACCGACAGGAGGACGGGGTGCTGTTGAAGAACAAGCCGGATAACACGGCGTTCACGCAGCAGCGGCTGCCGGCCTGGCAGCCCATCATGTCGGCGGGGTATGTCCTACCCACCTTCCTCCTGCTCGGCCTGGCCTTCATCGGCATCGGCCTCGGTCTCCTCTTCTCCTCCAACAGTGTCATCGAGCTGGAGGTGAGTGTTTTACCCTCGCCCCCCCCCCCCCCCCCCTTCAACACGTTCCTTCACCAGGTCGTTTAGCAAAGTCACAGTCAGTCATACGTCCATGTGATAGGAGCACAATTGAGCCATTCGGCCCATCGAGTCTACTCCGCCCATTCAATCATGACTGATCTATCTCTCCCAACCCCATTCTCCCCATAACCCCTGACACCCGAACTAATATCATTGAAACATAGAAAATAGGTGCAGGAGTAGGCCATTCGGCCCTTCGAGCCTGCACCGCCATTCAATATGGTCATGGCTGATCATCCAATGTAGCCAATGAACTGGCCCCAACTACTTTCTGTGGCAGAGAATTCAACAGATTCACCACTCTCTGTGTGATTTTTTTTCTCATCTTGGTCCTAAAAGACTTCCCCCTTATCCACTGACTTGGTTTCATACAACACAGAAGCAGGCCCTTCTGGCACAATTAGAGTCATAGACTCACACGGTGGAAACAAACCCTTCGGCCCACAGCTACTTACAATATACATCAATGATTTGGATGAAAGGATTCAAGGTAACATTAGCAAATTTGCAGATGACACAAAGCTGGGTGGCAGTGTGAACTGTGAGGAGGATGCTATGAGAATGCAGGGTGACTTGGACAGGTTGGGGGAGTGGGCAGATACATGGTAGATTAAGTTTAATGCGGATAAATGCGAGGTTGTCCACTTTGGTAGCAAAAACAGGAAGGCAGATTACTATCTAAATGGCGTCGTTGGGAAAAGGGGAAGTACAACGGGATCTGGGGGTCCTTATACATCAGTCTATGAAAGTAAGCATGCAGGTACAGCAGGCAGTGAAGAAAGCGAATGGCATGTTGGCCTTTATAACAAGAGGAGTCGAGTATAGGAGCAAACAGGTCCTTCTGCTGTTGTTCAGGGCCCTAGTGAGACCACACCTGGAGTATTGTGTGCAGTTTTGGTCGTCTAATTTGAGGAAGGACATTCTTGCTATTGAGGGAGTGCAGCATAGGTTTACAAGGTTAAATCCCGGGATGGCGGGACTGTCATATGCTGAGAGAATGGAGTGGCTGGGCTTGTACACTCTGGAGTTTAGAAGGATGAGAGGGAATGTTATTGAAACATATAAGATTGTTAAGGGTTTGGACGCGCTAGAGGCAGGAAACATGTTCCCGATGTTGCGGGAGTCCAGAACCAGGGGCCCACAGTTTAAGAATAAGGAGTAAGCCATTTAGAACGGAGACGAGGAAACACTTTTCCTCACAGAGAGTGGTGAGTCTGTGGAATTCTCTGCCTCAGACGGTGGTGGAGGCCGGTTCTCTGGATGCTTTCAAGAGAGAGCTAGATAGGGCTCTGAAAGATAGCGGAGTCGGGGGATATGGAGAGAAGGCAGGAACAGGGTACTGATTGGGGATGATCAGCCATGATCACATTGAATGGTGGTGCTGGCTCGCAGGGCCGAATGGCCTACCCCTGCACCTATTGTCTATTGTCTATAATCGGGATCGAACCTGGGTCTCCGGCGCTGCATTCGCTGTAAAGCAGCAACTCTACCGCTGCGCCACCGTGACTGCCCTTGTCTTTCCGTTGACTGGTTAGCACGCAACAAAAACTTTTCACTGTACCTCGGTATACAAGACAATAAACCACACTCATAACTCATAACAAGTGTGAAGGAAGGAACTGCAGATGCCGATTTACACCGTGGAAGACACAAAATGCTGGAGTAACTCAGCGGGACAGGCAGCATCTCTGGAGAGAAGGAGTGGGTAATATTTCAAGTCGAGACCCTTCTTCAGACTGGGAGTCGGGGAGAGGGAGACTAGAGATATGGAAGGTTAAGGTGTGAAAAGGACAGATCAAAACGGACAATGCACAAGGAGATCGTTCATTGTTGACTGACTCCACGACGTTTCGGGTTGAGACCCTTCCTGAGACTGAGAGTCAGGGGGAGAGAGGGAAATTAGAGATATGGAAGGGTAAGGTGTGAAAACGACCGATTGAAGGAAATGTAGAATGGTCATTGTTGGCTTAAGTGTGAATGGGCTGTGATAGATTGGAAAACATTACAAAATAGGCTGACGACAAAAATGCTGGAGAAACTCAGCGGGAGCAGCAGCATCTATGGAGCGAAGGAAATAGGCAACGTTTCGGGACGAAACCCTTCCGGGTTTCGGCCCGAAACGTTACCTATTTCCTTCCTGAAGGGTTTCGTCCCGAAACATTGCCAATTTCCTTCGTTCCATAGATGCTGCTGCACCCACTGAGTTTCTCCAGCATTTTTGTCTCCCTTCGATGTTCCGCATCTGCAGTTCCTACTTCAACACAAAATAGGCTGGCAGTGCGTAAGCAATGGATAATATTTAAAGAATGCATGCACCCATTGCAGCAATTACTCACACCCATCCTACGCAAAAAAATTGAACTCCCTACTATAACGCAAGTTTCCGTGTTGCAAATTGGATACAGTGCGAGTCATGAATTGTGCAACACTACTTGTATAACGAAGGTCGAACTGCCTGTGACATGATATCAATTGAGAACCTAATTAACACAGTAATCAGACATCATTGTCTCTTGTTTGATAATTGACATTACCTGGAAAAGCACTCTCTCCCTGTCTCTGACAGACAATTGACAAACGAGTTCTCATTAATGAGAGAGGATGTTCTGAAGAAGGGTCTCGACCTGAAATGTCACCCATTCCTTCTCTCCAGAGATGCTGCCTGTACTGCTGAGCGACTCCAGCGTTGTGTGTCTATTCTCATTAATGACAGTTCTCTTGCCCAGAATCGAGGGACCAGAGGACATAGGTTTAAGGTGAAGGGGAAAAAGGTTTAATAATAATCCGAGGGGTAACTTTTTCACACAAAGGGCGGTGGGTGTATGGAACGAGCTGCCAGAGGTGGTAGTTGGGGCATGGTCTATCGCAACATTTAAGAAACAGTAATGCCCCTGCCTGTCCCACTTAGGAAACCTGAACGGAAACCTCTGGAGACTCTGCGCCCCACCCAAGGTTTCCGTGTGGTTCCCGGAGGTTGCAGGTGGTTGCCGGAGGTTGCAGGTAGTGGAAGCAAGTAGGGAGACTGACAAAAACCTCTGGGAACCGCACGGAAATCTTGGGTGGGGTGCAAAGTCTCCAGAGGTTTCCGTTCAGGTTTCCTAAGTGGGACAGGGGCATTACACAGGTACATGGATAGGACAGGTTTAGAGGGATATGGGCCAAATGCAGGCAGGTGGGACTAGTGTAGCAGGGACACGTTGGCCAGTGTGGGCAAGTCGGGCCGAAGGGTCTGTTCCTACACTGTATCACTATTGGTGGGGGGGGGGGGGGAAACCTCCATGTTAACTCCCGGTAGTAATCAGACACCTATGTCATTCAACAAGCAATTGTTTGTGTTGTGACATGTGTGGTGATACTCTATAAAACATTGTAACATTCAGCCATTAGTATTTTTGGAAGGTACACAAAAATGCTGGAGAAACTCAGCGGGTGCAGCAGCATCTATGGAGCGAAGGAAATAGGTGACGTTTCGGGCCGAAACCCTTCTTCAGACCGATGGGGGGTGGGGGGGGTGAAGGAAGGAAAAAGGGAGGAGGAGGAGCCCGAGGGCGGAGGGATGGGAGGAGACAGCTCGAGGGTTAAGGAAGGGGAGGAGACAGCAAGGGCTAGCAAAATTGGGAGAATTCAACGTTCATGCCATCCGGACGCAAGCAACCCAGGTGGAATATGAGGTGCTGTTCCTCCAATTTCTGGTGTTGCTCACTCTGGCAATGGAGGAGACCCAGGACAGAGAGGTCGGATTGGGAATGGGAGGGGGAGTTGAAGTGCTGAGCCACCGGGAGTTCAGGTAGGTTATTGCGGACTGTGAGCGGAGGTGTTCGGCGAAACGATCGCCCAACCTCCGCTCAGTCTCCCCGATGTAAATCAGCTGACATCTAGAGCAGCGGATGCAGTAGATGAGGTTGGAGGAGATGCAGGTGAACCTTTGTCGCACCTGGAAATTAGTATTTTTGGTTTGCAGTAACAAAGTAAACCTTTTATTATAGACAGCCCGCTGGGAAAAATAACCTTGTTTTTTCAACGCAAACCCTCCCGCCCTTTACACCCTCGTTTTTATTGGCACAATTGTTTTTATAACTTGATCTTCTGTAACATGAGCGTTCGTAGGAACTCATCTGTCATGTTATAGCAGAACTACATGCAAGTCAAGAAAATAAAGGCTGAAGTGGGTCTCGACCCGAAACGTGCCTGTCCCGCTGAGTTACTCCAGCATTTTGTGTCCAGTTTGGCAGTCTGAAGAACAACAACTGGGGTTTCCAACAGATCTTTATTCAAAAGTTTGATATCCAGTATACAGATTCTCCAGACACGCCTCCCCACAACGGTGGTCAGCGCTGAACTAACGCGCGCAAGCAAAAACCGCGCGAAACAAGCGGCCCCTCCCGAGTCACGTGACCCCGGCTACCGAACGCTGAGTTCGATCTCTGCGTACGCCAGCAGGTGCAGCTACAACATCTGCAAAATAAAGGCTCAGTTTAGTTTAAGAAGGAAGTGCAGATGCTGGAAGAATCAAAAATTAGATACTGCCTCACCCGCTGAGTTTCCCCAGCATTTTTTATCTACCTTCAGTCTAGTCTTTTGTTTATTGTCACGTGTACAATTTGGAAATCTTTTGTTGCGTGCTAACCAGTCAGTGGAAAGCCAACACATGATTACAATTGAGCTATTCACAGTTTACAGATGGGTGATAACCATATAACCATATAACAATTACAGCACGGAAACAGGCCATCTTGTCCCTACAAGTCCGTGCCGAACAACTTTTTTTTGCCCTTAGTCCCACCTGCCTGCACTCATACCATAACCCTCCATTCCCTTCTCATCCATATGCCTATCCAATTTATTTTTAAATGATACCAACGAACCTGCCTCCACCACTTCCACTGGAAGCTCATTCCACACCGCTACCACTCTCTGAGTAAAGAAGTTCCTCCTCATGTTACCCCTAAACCCCTGTCCCTTAAGGGACTAGTGTTCAGTGCAAGGTAAAGCCAGCTGTTGGGGTAGCGATATAAAATAGTGGAATGTTTTGTAATGTGTGATTGCAGATTCACTTCTGTGACCAACACTCATGTGACCACACCTGGAGTATTGCGTACAGTTTTGGTCTCCAAATCTGAGGAAGGACATTCTTGCCATAGAGGGAGTGCAGAGAAGGTTCACCAGACTGATTCCTGGGATGTCAGGACTTTCATATGAAGAAAGGCTGGATAGACTCGGTTTGTACTCGCTAGAATTTCGGAGCTTATAGAAACTTACAAAATTCTTAAGGGGTTGGACAGGCTAGATGCAGGAAGATTGTTCCCGATGTTGGGGAAGTCCAGGACAAGGGGTCACAGCTTAAAGGATAGTGGGGAAATCCTTTAAGACCGAGATGAGAAAAACATTTTTCACACAGAGAGTGGTGAATCTCTGGAACTCTCTGCCACAGAAGGTAGTTGAGGCCAGATCGCTGGCTATATTTAAGAGGGAGTTAGATGTGACCCTTGTGGCTAAAGGGATCAGGGGGTATGGAGAAAAAGCAGGTACAGGATACTGAGTTGGATGATCAGCCATGATCATATTGAATGGCGGTGCATGCTCGAAGGGCCAAATGGCCTACTCCTGCACCTATTTTCTATGTATCTAAATGGTCACCTGGGTTGGGCTTTACGAAGGAAATTATGGATTCAACTTCAGAAACTTGCCACGTAAGGTCTCTGTATGTCTCACATCGGAAATATTTTGACTTCCCCCACAGCTCGACTACACTGGCAACCTGCCGAACAGCTCGTGCTACCCATGTACCAACACCACCATCAAGGGTTGCAAGTGCAACGTGCAGTTCAAGGTGGACACGTTACTGGTGGTAAGAACATTAGAAGTCATATGTAGTAGGAGCAAAATGAGGCCATTAGGCCCATCAAGTCTACTCCGCCATTCAATCATGGCTGATCTATCTCTCCCTCCTAACCCTATTATCCTACCTTCTCCCCATAACCCCTGACACCCATACTAACCAATCTATCTCTGCCTCAAAAATATCCACTGACTTGGCCTCCACAGCCTCTGAGGCAAAGAATTCCACAGATTCTCTGCCCTCTGACGAAATAAATTCCTCCCCCTCTCCTTCCTAAAGGAACGTCCTTTAATTCTGAGGCTATGACCTCTAATCTTAGACTCTCCCATCTGTGGGTATGGTCTGCTTTGTTTTCCCGAAGACATCATCCAGGAATTTGCCACTCCACTTCTGTACTTCCAGTATATTGCATATTTCTCAGACACTTCAGTGTTTTAATTTAAATCTTTTAATTTGAATTTTGAATTTGACAGCAATTTGCATACATACAATGATAACAGACAGTGATAGTCAGGACATAATTGTACAACAGTATGTAAACGACCCTCAAAACCCCAAAAAAGGGTGTGGGGAGGGGGGGGGGGGGGGGTTGAGGGGATAGCAGCTGCAATAAGACAGAGCAGTGATAGTGGGCACTCAGTCCTCTTTACGAGTCCGGAAACAAGTTAAGAGAGAACAAGTTCCAGGAAAGGGTTCCATGTATCTAGGAATGTCTTGGCAGAGCCTTTGAGAGAGAACCTAAGTTTTTCAAGCTTTAAATTGTAAAGCACCTCCTTAATCCAGCAGGCGTGTGTCGGGGGACAGGTAAGCCTCCAGTTAAGCAAGATCAGTCTCCGGGCTAACAAGGTTGTAAAAGCTAGGACCCGCTTCAACGCAACAGAGAGGTTGGTGTTGGGAGGAATACCAAAAATAGCTGACAGTGGGTTTGGAGGAATAGTCTGGCCATAGTCTCTGCTTAGCACGTCGAAAGCACTCGTCCAAAAGGTTGCTAGCTTAGGGCAAGACCAAAACATATGACTATGGTTGGCAGGGGATTGATTCAGTGTTTTATCCACCTTTGGAGATGCAGCGTGGAAACCGGCCCCTTGGCTCACCGAGTCCGCACCGACCAGCGATCACCCCGTACACCAGCACCATCCCACACTAGGGACAATTTACAATTTTACCAAAGCCAATTAACCTACAAACCTGTACGTCTTTGGAGTGTGGGGGGGAAACCCACGCAGTCACAGCGGCGGAGACCCGGGTTCGATCCTGACCACGGGTGCTGTCTTTATGGAGTTTATACGTTCTCCCCGTGACCGCGTGGGTTTTCTCCGAGATCTTTTGTTTCCTCCCGCACTACAAAAACATATAGGCTCGTAGGTTAATTGCCTTGGTATAAATATAATTTGACCCCAGTGTGTGTGTGTAGGATAGTGTTAATACGCGGGGATCGCTGGTCGGCACGGACTCGGTGGGCAGAAGGGCCTGTTTCCACGCTGTATCTCTAAACTAAACATGTAACGAACACTCTGTTTTGCTGCACAGGGCCCCGTTTTCATGTACTATGAACTGTCGAACTTCTATCAAAATCAGCGGAAATATGGAGTGTCTCGGGATGATGACCAGTTGAACGGTGATTTGCAATATTTGAAGGTAAATGTTTAAGGATTTAAGGGAATTTTGGATGGGCACATGGAGGGAGAAGTTCCGGACTTGGCATCATGTTTGGCACAGACATTGTGGGCCAAAGGGCCTGTTCCTGTGTAGGAAGGAACTGCAGGTGCTGGTTTACACCGGAAATGCTGGAGTAACTCAGCGGGTCAGGCAGCATCTCTGGAGAAAAGGAATAGATGACGTTACAGGTCGAGACCCTTCTTCAGACTGAGAGTCAGTGGAGGGGGAATCTAAAGGAATGAAAAGGGACAGAATGAAGCAGAGCCTGCAGGGATGACTTAGGAAAGGTGGAGCCCACAATGGTCCGTTGTTGGCTGTGGAAGAAGTAATAACGAAGGGATTTGAACAGTGTGACTAGCTGGACGTCTATGGTGGGGCTGGTGAGGGATGAAAAGGGACGGAGAGGGAGGTAATGCAAGGGTTACCGGAAATTAGTTGGTAGGAACTGCAGATGCTGGTTTAAACTGAAGATGGACAAAAACGCTGGATTTATTCATGTTGAATCTTGGACCAATGGATACAGGTGAGGGGGGTTGAATGGCAGACAAAAGGGCAGAGATGAAAAGGGTGGGAGACAAGGAGAGATGGGGAGTGTGATGTGAAGCCAGAGTTAGGGATATAGGTGGAAGGAGGAGGTGGGGGGGGGGGGGCATGAGAGTGGGAGATATTAGTGCACGTACAGGGGAGTGGAGGGGAAGGAAAGGGGAAAGGCCTGGATAGATGGATGTGGAGAGGATGTTTCCACTAGTGGGACAGTGCAGGTTCTGAGGTCACAGACTCGGAATAAAAGGACGTACCTTTAGGAAGGAGATGACGAGGAATTTCTTTAGTCAAAGGGTGGTGAATCTGTGGAATTCATTGCCACAAAAGGCTGTGGAGGCCAAGTCAATGGATATATTTAAGGCAGAGATAGATAGATTCTGGATTAGTACGGCTGTCAGGGGTTATGGGGAGAAGGCAGGAGAATGGGGTTAGGAGAGAGACATAGATCAGCCATGATTGAATGGACTTGATGGACCGAATGGCCTAATTCTGCTCCTGTCACTTATGAACATGCAGAAGGAAACATTCCAGAATCCATCTGGACTGACTGGGTACCAAGGGACAGATGTGACCTCGGCTAAAAATAGAAACAATAAGTGCTGGAAATAGCCTGCGGATCAGGCAAAATCTGGGGGACAAAGACAGCATTAATATTTCCTGACCAGGACGGCAGTACGACAAACATCCAACATAGCAGATCTAGCCTTGTAATTTCAGTCTGACGAAGGGTTTGAGACCCTTCCTGAGACTGAGAGTCAGGGGAGAGAGGGAAATTAGAGATATGGAAGGGTAAGGTGTGAAAACGACCGATTGAAGGAAATGTAGAATGGTCATTGTTGGCTTAAGTGTGAATGGGCTGTGATAGATTGGAAAACATTACAAAATAGGCTGACGACAAAAATGCTGGAGAAACTCAGCGGGAGCAGCAGCATCTATGGAGCGAAGGAAATAGGCAACGTTTCGGGTCGAAACCCTTCCGGGTTTCGGCCCGAAACGTTACCTATTTCCTTCCTGAAGGGTTTCGTCCCGAAACGTTGCCTATTTCCTTCGCTCCGTAGATGCTGCTGCACCCGCTGAGTTTCTCCAGCACTTTTGTTTACCTAGCCTTTTAATTTTATGTTCTAATGAATGAGTGTTAAAAAAAAAAAAAATAACCAACCTGGAATTTTAATCCATTTTATCTGTCGAAATGACCCTTTAGTTTAGTTTTAGAGATACACTGCGGAAACAGGCCCTTTGGCCCACCATGTCCGTGCCGACCAGCGATCCCCGCACACTAACACTACCCTGCACACACTAGGGACAATTTACATTTGGAACAATTAACCTACAAACCTGTACGTCTTTGGAGTGTGGGAGGAAACTGAGGATCTCGGAGAAAACCCACGCAGGTTATGAGGAGAATGTACAAACTCCGTACAGGTACGCCTGTAGCCAGCATCGAAACGGAGTCTCTGGCGCTGTTAGTGCTGTAAGGCAGCAACTCCATTGTTGCACCATTGTGCTGCCTTTTTTTAGTAAGTAACCATATAACAATTACAGCACGGAAACAGGCCATCTCGGCCCTACATGTCCGTGCCGAACAACGTTTTTTCCCCTTAGTCCCACCTGCCTGCACTCATACCATAACCCTCCATTCCCTTCTCATCCATATGCCTATCCAATTTATTTTTAAATGATACCAATGAACCAATGATATAATGATATAAATGATACCAATGAAGTAAGTAAGTCAATTTTATTTATATAGCACGTTTAAATCAACTTGCGTTGAGACCAAAGTGCTTTACCTAGAAACAAATAATTAAGTTTCCGTACAGCCATAGAAAAATGTAAAAAAGAAAAATGACACAACACATTATAGAATTCAACATGAACGTCCCCCCACAACCGAATCAAAATGTTCCACTGTGGGGAAAGGCATCAGAACGTTTCAGTCCTCTTCCTCTGTGAATCACCCGAGGTCGGGGCCTATTTGTGGCCTCTGCAGCCAGTCCAATGTTTTCAGGCCCTCTTGCCGGGAAGCTGGAACTCCGGCGTCGGGTGAAACACTCCTCAGCTGCTTGGAAATGAATCAAAGAGATTAATTTAGTTTGGTTTAGAGATACAGTGTGGGATTCTATTGATTTTTTTTCTCCATATCCTTATTTCCAATCTTCAATGCCAGTTCCATTTATTTCCAGCTTCTGCAGATGCATTAACACTACCCTACGCACAATGGGTGCAATTTACACTTTATATCAAAGCCAATTAGCCTACAAACCTGCACGTCTTTGGAGTGTGGGAGGAAACCAGAGCACCTGGAGAAAACCCACGCAGGTCACGGGGAGAGCTGACAATCTCAGTGCAGACAGCGCCCGTAGTCAGGATGGAACCCGGGTCTCTGGCGCAGTTAGGCGGTAGCTCTACCAACACGCCACCGCGCCGCCCGACCTTCTATGTTTTTATCTTGCATTATTTTTTACTTTATCTGAGACGGTCTATACTGCTTATACAAAACCATAGAGTGGTGCAGCGGTAGAGTTGCTGCCTCACAGCGCCAGAGACCAGGATTTAATCTTGACTACGGGCGCTGTCTGTACGGAGTTTGCACGTTCTCCCCGTGACAGCGTGGGTTTTCCCCGGGTGCTCCGGTTTCCTCCATGGACGTGCAGGTTTTGTAGGTTAATTGGCTTCGGTAAAACTCGTAAATTGTCCCTAGTGTGGAGGATTGAGCTAGTGTACTGGGGGGTCGCTGGTCAGAGTGGACTAGGTGGGCCGAAGGGCCTGTTTCCATGCTGTATCTCTAAAATAAAATGAACTAAACAGAGAAATGACGGCGGATTTCAGTAGTGAGACTCGGTACAACCTGACCCAAGCTGACGTTGCCGACATTCCTGCTTTCCTGCTTTCACAGAATCCGTCCGAATACTGCTTCCCGTTTCGCCGGGATAGCAAGGGAAACCCCATCGCTCCATGCGGAGCCATCGCCAACAGCATGTTTAATGGTGAGTTCCTGCACATCCCGTCTCGGGCCACGATTCAACCTACTCCCTGTGGAGAGAGTGCCGTTACCTCGGCTAATCCGTGCTGTCATCATCTCCGTCACCCTGTATATCATCTGATGTGTCTATGTATATTCACCCTGTACATTCACCCAGAGAGTTGTGACTCTGTGGCATTCTCTGCCACAGAAAGCAGTGGAGGCCAATTCACTGGATATATCCAAGAGAGAGTTGGATGTGGCTCTTGGGGCTAACGGAATCGAGGGATATGCAGAGAAAGCAGGAACGGGGTACTGATTCTGGATGATCAGCCATGATGATATTGAATGGTGGTGCTGGCTCGAAGGGCCGAATGGCCTGCTCCTGCACCTATTTTTCTGTAGTTTCCCTGGATAGATGCCAGCGGAAATTAGAGGGTTTTTTTTAAGAGCACGGAAACAGGCCATTCAGCCCATTGAGTCCACCCTGATCATCGCCCATTCACGCTATTTTGAGGAAGGTCCTGACCTTATACGTCACCCATCCGTTTTTCCCCAGAGATGGTCCCTGGTCCCACTGAGTTACTTCAGCACTTTGTGTCCATCTTTTGTATAAACCAGCATCTGCAGTTCCTTTCTACACACCAGCTCTTTCCTATCCCACCCCCTCCCCTCCCTACACACTAGGGACAATTTACAGAAGCCAATTAACCTACAGACCCACACGTCTTTGGAGTGTGGGAGGAAACTGGAGTGGCCGGAGAAAACGCACGCAGGTCACGAGGAGAACGTGCAAACTCCGTGCAGACAGCACCCGTAGTCGGGATCGAACCCTGGTCTCTGGCGCTGTGAGGCAGCAACTCCACCGTGCCGCCACTGGGCTCGTCAGGTTGTAGAAGTGTCGGCTCGGTGGCGCAGCGGGTGGAACTGCTGCCTCACCGCACCAGGGACCCGGGTTCGATCCTGACTACGGGTGCTGCCTGTACGGAGTTTGTACGTTTGCACTGTGGCCTGCGTGGGTTTTCTCCGGGTGCTCGGCTCTCAGTTGTAAAATAAAAAGATCGGTATTTTTCTTTTCTTTCAGATTCCTTCGTGGTCTATAAGATGAATGACAACGGGACACGAACAAAGGTCCGTTTAAATGCCAAGGGAATTTCTTGGTGGACTGACTACAACGTCAAGTTCAATAACCCACCGACAGACAACGGGACTGATCTACGGGAGGTGTTTAAGGGTAATATGCAATTGCAGTAAATGTGATACTAACGCATTGGGATTTAGAACAGGCTGTATTTAGTGTCGTTTAGAGATACAGCGTGGAAACGGTCTCACCCAGTCCGCACCGGCCAGCGATCCACGCACACCATCACTACCCTACACACACACTAGGGACGATACATTAACCTACAAACCTGCACGTCTTTGGAGTGTGGGAGGAAACTGAAGATCTCGGAGAAAACCCACGCAGGTCACGGGGAGAACGTACAAACTCCACACAGACAGCGCCCGTAGTCGGGATCGAACCCGGGTCTCCGGCGCTGTGAGGCAGCAACGCTACCGCTGCGCCACCGTGGCCTCCCAACGTCTAACTGGTTTGCTTGCCCACAGGGACGGTGAAGCCAATTAACTGGCCCAGGCCCGCCTACGATTTGGACACGAACCCGGCAAACAACGGCTTCATCAACGAAGATTTCATCGTCTGGATGAGAACGGCGGCTCTGCCGAACTTCCGCAAACTCTACCGTCGCGTGGAGGGAGGTCTGCAGCGCGGCAACTACACGGTGGAGATCAGTTACAGTATCCTTGCCCTGTGAATAGAAACATAGAAACATCGGTGCAAGAATACACCATTCGGCCCTTCGAGCCAGCACCGCCATTCAATACGATCATGGCTGATCATTCCGAAATCAGTTCCCCGTTCCTGCCTTCTCCCCCATATCCCTTGATTCCGTAAGCACCCAAGAGCTAAATCTAACTCTCTCTTGAAAAACATCCAGTAAATTGGCCACCACTGCCTTCGCTGGCAGAGAATTCCACAGTCCCCACAGTCCCAGCTACAGCTGGCCACAAAGACTTTCAAGAGCGGGCGAGATGGGGCTCTTAAATATAGCGGAGTCAGGGGATATGGGAAGAAGGCAGGAACGGGGTACTGATTGGGGATGATCAGCAATTATCACATTGAATGGCGGTGCTGCCTCTAAGGGCCGAATGGCCTACTCCTTTATAACACGAGGAATCGAATATAGGAGCAAAGAGGTCCTTCTGCAGTTCTACCGAGCCCTAGTGAGACCACACCTGGAGTATTGTGTGCAGTTTTGGTCCCCTAATTTGAGGAAGGACATTCTTGCTATTGAGGAAGTGCAGCGTAGGTTTACAAGGTTAATTCCCGGGATGGCGGGACCGTCATATGCTGAGAGAATGGAGCGGCTGGGCTTGTACACTCTGGAGTTTAGAAGGATGAGAGGGTATCTCATTGAAACATATAAGATTGTTAAGGGCTTCGACACGCTAGAGGCAGGAAACATGTTCCCGATGTTGGGGGAGTCCAGAACCAGGGGCCACAGTTTGAGAATAAGGAGTAAGCCATTTAGAACGGAGACGAGGAAACACTTTTTCTCACAGAGCGTTGTGAGACTGTGGAATTCTCTGCCTCAGAGGGGAGTTCTCTGGATACTTTCAAGATAGAGCTAGATAGGGCTCTTAAAAATAGCGGAGTCAGGGGATATGGGGAGAAGGCAGGAACGGGGTACTGATTGGGGATGATCAGCAATTATCCCATTGAATGGCGGTGCTGGCTCGAAGGGCCGAATGGCCTCCTCCTGCACCTATTGTCGATTGTCTACTTGTTTCTCCTTGACACGTTGTTCCCCCAGATTACCCGGTGATTAGCTTCAATGGACAGAAGCGCGTGACGTTCAGCACCATCTCCTGGATGGGTGGAAGGAATCCATTCCTGGGAATCGCTTATCTTGTCTGTGGCTGTGTCTGTATCGTAACAACAGCGGTGATGTTCATCGTTTACGTTAAGTACCAAGGAGCCCATGCATCCACCGAGAAGTAGTTATTAACAAATCATTCGGGTGTAAAAATTGCTTGGCTACGGCAATGTGTTTACGAGGGTATAGCGGTCTCACTAAAACTTAACTGTGTGTGTGTTAACTTTCATCAGGGAGCAGAATTCTTTCATTATGTGTACTTTACAGATTAGAGCAAGTAACTACATTTAAATGTATACATTATACTGATCTATATGTATGTATGTATTATTATGATTGAAACAGATCTATTTTCCTTGAGACATTACTTTGCTGAAAGATAATTGTGGAGCAAGATTTATTGTAAAGAAATATTCTCTGGGTTTGTACATATTTGTTCAACGCTTGTGGTAAAATTCTATTGAACTTTTCTCCTAGTCTTTATTTTCAATCTTAAATGCCAGTTACACTTATTTTTGCAGATTTTTTTTTTAGAGATTAGTTTAGTTTAGAGATACAGCGTGGAAACACCGAGTCTGCACTGACCAGCGACCCCCCTCACATTAACACTACCCTACACACACACTAGAGACAATTTACATTTACACCAAGCCAATTAACCTACAAACCTGCACGTCTTTGGAGTGTGGGAGGAAACCGACAATCTCGGAGAAAACCCACGCTGGTCACGGGGAGATCGTGCAAACTCCGTACAGATAATCACCCGTAGCCAGGATCGAAACAGAGTCTCTGGCGCTGTGAGCCAGCAACTATACCGCTGGGCCACCGTGCCGCCCAATCTTGTGCCACCAATATTAATACCTTTGGTTCATAGATCAATCTGGCACTTAAAATTAACAACTGACATTAAATGGTGTTGGCAGCTAATTTTGCCTGCTGTCAAAACATTTTGTAGCTATTTCTGAAAAATATTTAATTTAAAAAATGTTTCTGGATATGCCAACCTGCGTAAATGGAAACAGCTTCAACCAGAGAGCAGCGCTGAACTACTATCGACCTCTTTGGTGACCCTCAGACTAACCTTGAGCGGGCTTTGCTGGCTTTACCTTGCACTAAACGTTATTCCCTTATCATGTATCTGTACATTGTTCCGGTGGGCGGAGTGACTCGCGTTGCAGCGGCCTCTGCAGTCCGTCTGCACCTTAAGGATAAGGGGGAAATCCTTTAAAACTGAGATGAGAAGAACTTTTTTCACACAGAGAGTGGTGAATCTCTGGAACACTCTGCCGCAGAGGGTAGTTGAGGCCAGTTCATTGGCTATATTTAAGAGGGAGTTAGATGTGGCCCTTGTGGCTAAGGGGATCAGGGGGTATGGAGAGAAGGCAGGTACGGGATACTGAGTTGGATGATCAGCCATGATCATATTAAATGGCGGTGCAGGCTCGAAGTGCCGAATGGCCTACTCCTGCACGTAATTTCTATGTTTCTATGTCTGTCTTTTTATTATTTTTTGGCTCATTTGAATGTAGTTTTTATTTTATTTTTTTGTATATGTGTGTGGGGGGTGGGGGGGGGAACTTTTAAAATCTTTCCCCTGCACGGAGAACCCGACCTTTTCCCTGTCGGGTCTCCGTTGTCGTTGGGGCCTAGCACTGTGGAGCGGCCTCCAGCAGGAACGACCTGGGGCTCCAGTCGCGGAGCCTGCGGACCTACTCACCATCGCGGAGCTGGCCGAGTCCGGAGCGGGTGGAGCGGTGGTGGCGCTCGGCTGCGACCCGACCCGACCCCGGGGATTCGGAGGCTCCAACCGCAGGTCTGGCGGACAGGAACACCGGGAGCCCACGGGTCCCTGCTGGGAGACCGCTTTTCGGGGCTTCCGCAACGGTGACTTCTCTCGCCCGAGTTGCGGGGTTGAAGAGTACCTGGAGCGGGGCCTTACATCACCGCCCTGCGCTGCTTGGAACGGCTGCGGGACTTTGCTAGCGCCCGCCGGGGGCTCCAACAACAAGACCCGGAGCGCGGCCTTGCATCACCCTAGTTAGCCCGCAACAAAAGCTTTTCAGTGCACGTGACAATAAACTAAACTGAACTGTAATTATCAGTTTGCCGCATTCTTCTGAATTTCAGGATATAAAACCCTTGGATGTGGGTAGCATTCTGGTAAATCGACGTGGCACTTCCTCGAAGAGCAAAATATTCCCACGGTGAAAGTCTGAAAAACATTTAGTCGTGAAAACCTCTCCAAATAGTTTGTCCTGTTTTTGGTGATCTGTGATGTGTGTCAGAGCCAAATTTGTTCAGGGGCGGCACGGTGGCGCAGCGATAGAGTTGCTGCCTTACAGTGCCAGAGACCCAGGTTCGATCCTGACTCCGGGTGTAGCTCTACCATAGTGCCACTGTACCATCAACCTGGAGGACGTTACATAACCTCTGCTGCCTCAAACGCAAGAAGAATCAATATCGTGGGCATTGGCCATGTTTCTTGATAGCCTTGTGTGTGTGTGTGTGTGTGTGTGTGTGTGTGTGTGTGTGTGTGTGTGTGCGCACACACACACACACACACACACACACACACGCAGGCGCGCACACACACACACACACACACACACACACACAATACATGTGAGCTTTAACCATGCATTTTAAGCCCCTGTCAGAATAGACAAGGTGATTCAATCAGTGAATGGGTGGCACAGGGATAGAGTTGCCACCTTACAGCGCCAGACACCCGGGTGCGACCTGTCCCGAGTTTGTACGTTCTCCCTGTGACCTGCGTGGGTTTCCTCCAGGAGCTCCGGCTTCCTCCCACGTTCCAAAGACAGCTTTGGTAAAAGGGGTAAGTGTGTGTGTGTGTGTGTGGGATCAGGGAGATTGCTGGTCAACACGGGCCGAAGGGCCTGTTTCTGCGCTGTATCTCTAAACTCAACTGAGCAGCAGCCCAAAAATGCCTCCATTTCTCAGAGGATAACGCATCATTTAATATAAATATCGAACGCCAGTTCACATCCACAAGGCTCATATTTCTCAGTCTTATTTTTTCAAAGTTTTATTCAACAAGTGTGTTAGTTTTGAGCTGTCATGGGGCAAAGGTTTGTGACATCAAAGGCTGATTGTGACATGGCTGGGAAGATGCGGTGCCTGCTCCCTCTACACTTGCAGCAGAAAGTCTGTCTGGAGAAGCTCTTCAATCAGGAGGGTTCCAGTGCTCTTGCTTCCTGGTGAGAACAGTTCCACCTCATTCATTCACAACGTACCTTGTTTCTTTACAGTTTAGGAACCCAGATTATCATTGCACGGTTGAAATGTTAAATGGATTGCATGTAAGAGGAAGAGGGTTCAGTTGCACTTGTCTACTTAGTGCAGGAAATCAATATCACGGTGCAAATCTCCCGAGTTCTTGCAGGGATCTATCTGTTGCTTAAGCTCAGAACAGTCCCATGGATCGAACAATTGGAATTGGCAAAGGAAATGGGGAGATAGGCGAGAGACACTGAAGAAGGGTCTTGACCTGAAACGTCTGCGGAATTCTCTGCCTGTCTGTGGAATTCTCTGCCTCAGAGGGCGGTGGAAGCAGGTTTTCTGGATGCTTTCAAGAGAGAGCTAGATAGGGCTCTTCAAAATAGTGGAGTCAGGGGATATTGGGGAATAGTTCCCGATGTTGGGGAAGTCCAGAACAAGGGGTCACAGTTTAAGGATAAGGGGGAAATCTTTCAGGATCGAAATTCTTACAAAATTCTTAAGGGGTTGGACAGGCTAGATGCAGGCAGATTGTTCCCGATGTTGGGGAAGTCCAGGACAAGGGGTCACAGCTTAAGGATAAGGGGGAAATCCTTTAAAACCGAGATGAGAAGAACTTTTTTCACACAGAGAGGGGTGAATCTCTGGAACTCTCTGCCGCAGAGAGTAGTCGAGGCCAGTTCATTGGCTATATTTAAGAGGGAGTTAGATGTGGCCCTTGTGGCTAAGGGGATCAGAATGTATGGAGAGAAGGCAGGTACGGGATACTGAGTTGGATGATCAGCCATGATCATATTGAATGGCGGTGCAGGCTCGAAGGGCCGAATGGCCTACTACTGCACCTATTTTCTATGTTTCTATTTTTCTATGATATGGGGAGACGGCAGGAACGGGGTACTGATTGGGGATGATCAGCCATGATCACATTGTATGGCAGTGCTGGCTCGAAGGGCCGAATGGCCTACTCCTGCACCTATTGTCTATTGTCTATTATCACCCATTCCTTATCTCCAGAGATGCTGCCTGTCCCGCTGAGCTACTCCAGCTTTTTTGTGTCTATCTTCAGTTTAAACCAGCATCTGCAGTTCCTTCCTACACATTTTGTCTGCTCCACTGCGAAATCTCCTCAAGGTATGTCTACTTTGAAGTTCTCCGATGAGAGTTTTGCAACTATCTCCCTCGCTGTTCTCTATCTCTCTACATCATCATCTATATCTCTCGTTTCCCTTTTCCCTGACTAGTCTGAAGAAGGGTCTCGACCCGAAACGCCACCTATTCCTTCTCTTCAGAGATGCTGCCTGTCCCGCTGAGTTACTCCGGCCTTTTGTGTCTATCTATGAGAGAACCGTAGATAGACACAAAAATCTGTAGTAACTCAGTGGGGACAGGCAGCATCTCTGAAGCGAAGGAATAGGTGACATTATAGGTTGAGACTCTTCTTCAGTGTAATTTTGGCAGTTGTACAAGACATTTGAATAAGAATGAATGAATAAGTTTAAGTTTATTGGCCGTGTATTCACATACAAGGAATTTGCCTTGGTGCTCCGCCCGCAAGTGAAAACATGACATAGAAGCATAGAAAATATTCATATGCTTCGAGCCAACACCCGCCATTCATTGTGATCATGGTTGATCGTCCCCAATCAATAACCCGTGCCTGCCTTCTCCCCATATCCCTTGATTCCACTAGCCCCTAGAGCTCTAGCTAACTCTCTCTTAAATCCATCCAGTGACTTGGCCTCCACTGCCCTCTGTGGCAGGGAATTCCACAAATTCACAAGTCTCTGGGTGAAAAAGGTTTTTCTCACCTCAGTCTTAAATGACCTCCCCTTTATTCTATGAGACTGTGGCCCCTGGTTCTGGACTCGCCCAACATTGGGAACATTTTTCCTGCATCTAGCTTGTCCAGTCCTTTTATAATTGTATATGTTTCCATAAGACCCCCCCCTTCCCCCTTCCCCCTCATCCTTCTAAACTACAGTGAATGTACAGTGACGCTTCTTCAGAACCATACTTACTTCAGTTGGGATAGAAGCAAGCGATTGAGGAAATGACAGCCACACTAATCCATTTCAGCCTCGCTGGACTCCAAAACAATAGCTCGGATTAGAATGCAAACTCCGTACAGACAGCACCCGAGGTCAGGATCGAACCTGGGTCTCTGGTGCTGTGAGGCAGCAGCCGCGCCACCCAAAGTCTTTTCTCACTGGAGCGTGCAGCCTTTTTTCCTGCAAAATATTCTAACAACGCCCACGCACCATTCAACCTTCCAGGGGGTAAAAAAAAAAACTGAGGATATTGATCGCAAATCCCAGAGATATTGCGCTGACTCTGACCTTGCAGCTAAACTTAGGGCTGGTATACCATCTGATTCAGCAACAAACAGTAAAACATTTACCAGCAGGTCTTCAAAAATCAATGCCCCCCCTCTTGCTGTCAACTACCTCACACAGGCAATGACACAGGAATGGAACCACAGGGATATCAAATGTCTTCAGTACCAAGAGCTGTAGTAAATATCAGACAGACAAGCTCCAAGATATTGACACATGACTGGAGTTTGCGTTCAGATTCAGAGGATCCTTCCCAGGCACCAGCACTCACATCTGCACAGAAAGTATCTGCGGATGAAGGTTTCTACCGAAGATAGGCACAAAGTGCTTTGAAGTACCTCAGCGGGTCAGGCAGCATCTCTGGAGAAAAACGATGGGTGAAAGGAAGGGAGGAAACAGGGAGATCGTGCAAACTCCACACAGACAGCACTCGAGGTCACCCGGGACTGATGCTATGAGGAATTGATAGTATACTTCTGTTCCCTGTTCCGTGGACAAAACATGAGGAGTATCTCAGCCGGTCAGGCAGCATCTCTGGAGAAAAAGGGTGGGTGATGTTTCGTGGAATTCTCTGCCTCAGAGGGCGGTGGAGGCAGGTTCTCTGGATGCTTTCAAGAGAGAGCGAGATAGAGCTCTTAAAGATAGCGGAGTCAAGGGATATGGGGAGAAGGCAGGAACGGGGTACTGATTGTGGATGATCAGCCCTGATCACATTGAATGGCAGTGCTGGCTCGAAGGGCTGAATGGCCTACTCCTGCACCAATTGTCTATTGAAGGAACAGAATTAGGCCATTCAACCCATCAAGTCTACTCCACCATTCAATCATGGCTGATCGATCTCTCCCTCCTAACCCCATTCTCCTGCCATCTCCCCGTAACCCCAGACACACGTATTAATCATGAATCTATCAATCTCCACCTTAAAAATATCAATTGACTTGGACACACTAATGGTGTAACACTGTATTCTGCACTCTGGTATGTTTCTGTTTGCACCAGCAGTTGTTCTTGCTTAAGGCCTGATTGTACGATGCAGGATTGCATATGGGATGGTTGGACAGGATAGCATGTAACTGTATCTCACTATATGTAACAATAAGAAACCAATATCAATATAGAACATAGACAATAGGTGCAGGAGTAGGCCATTTGGCCCTTCGAGCCAGCACCGTCATTCAATGCGAACATTTTTCCTGCCTCCAGCGTGTCGAAGCCCATAACAATCTTATATGTTTCAATGAGATAACTTCTCATCCTTCCAAACTCCAGGTGTACAAGCCCAGCCGCTCCATTCTCTCAACATATGACAGTCCCGCCATCCCGGGAATTAACCTTGTAAACCTACGCTGCACTTCCTCAATAGCAAGAATGTCCTTCCTCAAATTAGGGGACCAAAACTGCACACAATACTCCAGGTGTGGTCTCACTAGGGCTCTGTAGAACTGCAGAAGGACCTCTTTGCTCCTATATTTGATTCCTCGTGTTATAAAGGAGTAGGCCATTCAGCCCTTCGAGCCAGCACCGCCATTCAATGTGATCATGGCTGATCATCCCCAATCAGTACCCCGTTCCTGCCTTCTCCCCATATCCCCTGACTCCGCTATCTTTAAGAACCGTATCTAGCTCTCTCCTGAAACCATCCAGAGAACCGGCCTCCACTGCCTCTGATATGCTAGAAGAAAGTCAGCACCGATTAGGAGGCACAAGGAACTGCAGATGCTGGTTTACCACAAAAAAAATGACAAAGTGCTGGAGTAACTCCGCCGGTCAGACAGCATCTCTGGAGATAGGAATTGGTGATGTTTCGGGTCGAGACCTTACTTCAGCCTGGTTGATCTCATGAAGGGGCTGTAATATTCAAGGCCTTTGACAAATTTCAATGGCATTTTGTTTCCTCCAGCAGGTTTGAAACTTCTCAAACCACCAGGGGACAAGATGGAAATGGTACCGGAGGACTTCAATCTGTGGGTGACCACTGAGAGCCCACCGCCACAAAACACACTCCTTGGCCAGATTATCATCGATGCCATTCTGTTCCTCTGCATCGCAGTCTTAGTGGTCCACACCATTAGCTTTGCCGTTAGTTACTTTTCACCTCGTCCTACCAAGGTTGGTCGCCTCTTTAAAGTGACAGTCCCCTTGCAGGCTGCGCTTAAAACCTCCCTCAGTGGGTAACCCTGACACTTTAGGCTTGCTGTGCATGTTGCTTACTGTCCTAACTCGGAGAGAGGCCCCATATTTGAGTAGCCACAGTAACTGGAAGGCGACCTCTCTTGACCCAGAGTTGGGAAAATCAAGAACTGGAGCATATAGGTGAGGGAGGGAATTTTTAATTTAATAGGAACCTGAGGGACTATTTTTTATTAATTACACAAAGAGTGATGGGTATATGGAACGAGCTGCCGCAGGAAGTGGTCGAGGTAGGTCATATCATGATGTTTAAGAAATATTTTGATAAGAACATGGATAGGATACGTTTAGAGGGATATGGGCAGATGGGACTAGTGTAGATATGGGGCATGATGGTAGGCATGTGCAAGTTGGGCCGAAGGGTCTGTTTCTATGCTGTATAAACTCTATGACTAATTGCAGTGCTGTACATGGTGGATAGAACAGATAAGGGGGCAGCACTGCACACACATCAGCTACTGCCTCACAGCATCGGAGACCCTGGTTTGATCTGGACCTCGGGTACTGTCTGTGTGGAGTTTAACGCTCTCCCTGTGACCAAATGTGCTCTCTGTGGGTGCTCCGGTTCCCCCCACATCCCAAAGATGTACAGGTTTGAAGGTTAATTGTACATTGCCGCTGGTGGATAGGGAACAGATAAGAACATCGGGTAACATGGAACTAGTGTGAATGGGTGACGGATGGCCAGTGTTGGACTCGCCGTAGTGCCTGTTTCCATGCTGTATCTGTCAATCTGTTGAATTCATCGCCACAGAAGGCTGTGGAGGGCAAAGGTTGAGATTGATAGATTCTTGATTAGTACGGGTGTCAGGGGTTATGGGGAGAAGGCAGGAGAATGGGGTTGAGAGGGAAAGATAGATCAGCCATGATTGAATGGCGGAGTGGACTTGATGGGCCGAATGGCCTGATTCTGCTCCCATCACTGCCAAATTTATCAATTGCCGTGTTTTACTGTACTCTTCCAGTCAATGAGAGCAAGCGTGGCAAACCTACCGGCAAAACCAACGCACGTGCAGCGGCACGGTGGCGCAGCGGTAGAGTTGCTACCTCACCTGGATTCGATCCTGACTATGGGTGATATCTGTACGGAGTTTGTACGTTCACCACTATAACCATGTGGGTTTTCTCTGGGTGCTCCGGTTTCCTCCCACACTCCAAACACGTACAGGTTTGTAGGTTAATTGGCTTCGGTAAAATTGTAAATTGTTCCCAGTGTGTATGATAGTGTTAGCTGGTCAGCACAGACTAGGTGGGCCGAAGGGTCTGTTTCCGCACTGTATCTCGGAGGTCTAAAGTGGATTCGGCCCTTCGAGCCAGCACCGCCATTCATGGCTGATCATCCCCAATCAGTACCCAGTTCCTGCCTTCTCCCCATATCCCCTGACTCCACTATTTTTAAGAGCCCTATCTAGCTCTCTCTTGAAAGCATCCAGAGAACCGGCCTCCACCGCCCTCTGAGGCAGAGAATTCCACAGACTCACCACTGTGTGAGGAAAAAGTGTTTCCTCGTCTCCGTTCTAAAGACGAGGTCCAAAGATGAGATCTTAAAGCTATTTAAGATCTCATCTCCTGCTGAACATTCTGCTCTTTTGAATTCAGGAGAAATGTTACAAACTTAATCCCCTGACGCCGGATGAAACGAGGAGATTGCACTATGGTATCACCATTCAGAAGGTCATCCTGAAAAAGATGCAGCTGGTTGAGCTGAAGATAGGTTTGCTCAAGGCAATCCTGAGCTCCCTGAACAAGAAGAGGAAAGTGAAGATTAGTCACCACAAGATCGTCCCTTGCTACTGCACCTATTGCAACAACCAAAGTTCCTGCAGCTGTGAATCGGAGATTAGCATGGCCAGATAAGGCAGAGGAAATGCCGCTAAATTTAAAAAAAAAAACATCAAATATCTGAAGAATAAAGTAATCTACTCTAATTCCAGATCATCTGAATTCTGGTTATTGATGCGTTTATGCATTGGAGAGGGTAGAAGCTATTTGAATTATTTTTCATAAGCAATGGAAAATAAAGGCTATGAGTTCAGTTGAGTTTATTTATTGTTACGTGTGCCGAGGTACAGTGAAAAGCTTGTGTTGCGTGCATATTCCGCCTGGGGACCTTGCGTCCGGATGGCATTAACATTGAATTCTCCCAATTTTGCTAGCCCTTGCTGTCTCCTCCCCTTCCTTAACCCTCTAGCTGTCTCCTCCCACCCTCCCATCCGCCCGCCCTCAGGCTCCTCCTCCTCCTCCCCTTTTCCTTCCTTCTCCCCTCCCCACCTCCCATCAGTCTGAAGAAGGGTTTCGGCCCGAAACGTCACCTATTTTCTTCGCTCCATAGATGCTGCTGCACCCGCTGAGTTTCTCCAGCAATTTTGTGTACCAGCGGAAAGACTATACATGATTACAATCGAGCCGTTCACAGTGTACAGATACAGGATAAAGGGAATAACGTTTAGCACAATGAGGATGGTAAAGTCCGATCAAAGATAGTCCGAGGAAGCTACATCTCGTCAATATTAGACTTCTCTTGGCAGAAAAAACAGATCAGATCAGATCAGAAAAACAGATTTGAGTATAGAAGCTGGGATGTAATGTTAAAATTGTACAAGGCATTGGTGAGACCAAATCTGGAGTATGGTGTACAATTTTGGTCGCCCAATTATAGGAAGGATGTCAACAAAATAGTGAGAGTACAGAGGGGATTTACTAGAATATTGCCTGGGTTTCAACAACTAAGTTACAGAGATACGTTGAATAAGTTAGGTCTTTATTCTCTGGAGCGCAGAAGGTTAAGGGGGGACTTGATAGAGGTCTTTAAAATGATGAGAGGGATAGACAGAGTTGATGTGGACAAGCTTTTTTTCCCTTTGAGAATAGGGAAGATTTAAACAAGAGGACATGACTTCAGAATTAAGGGACAGAGGTTTAGGGGTAATATGAGGGGGAACTTCTTTACTCAGAGAGTGGTAGCGGTGTGGAATGAGCTTCCAGTGGAAGTGGTGGAGGCAGGTTTGTTGGTTTCATTTAAAAATAAATTGGATAGACATATGGATGAGAAGGGAATGGAGGGTTATGGTATGAGTGCAGGCAGGTGGGACTAAGGGAAAAAAAGTTGTGTCGGCACGGACTTGTAGGGCCGAGATGGCCTGTTTCCGTGCTGTAATTGTTACATGGTTATATCATTTTTCGAAGACATGGGACACCATTCATTGATTTATTACAAGGATAGCACGGCACAACACAACTTTGGATTGAAATCTAATTACGGGTTGGGTGAGGTGGGTGGAGAGGGTTGAGAGGCAGGTATACCACCACTTTTTTCCTCTCTTTTTCTTTTTGTCCTTTTATTTTTTTATCGAATCCTCTCTTTCTTTCTTTTATTCACTCTCTGGCTACACCACTTTGGTGGTTCTATCTTCGCACATCTCACTTTTTCCTCTCTCTCGCCTTTTCTCCTTTCTTTTCTTCCAACTCAAAGCTAAAAAGTTAAAATTGAATCTGTACAATAACTGTATCATTTTACATGCCGTTGGTTCTATTTTTTGTGCATTTGCTTCTAATAAATTGAAAATATTAAAAAGATGTTGAAAGATATTCCGAGGGCCAGAAATGAGGTAGAATGGACAGATCTGAGAGGAGTTTGAGACAATAGTTAAAGTAAGAAAGATTACAGTAGGAGTGGAGATTAAAAAGTGTGGAGCGATTGTAATATGTGATCGCAGATCCACTTCAGCACACAAGTTGTCACCTGGGTTGGGCAACATCTTGCACCAGTACTTTCAGTTTATTGTCTCTGCCAGCATCTCCCTCCTCGACTCTTCAGTCTTCCCCCATCTGGGAGTCGGGTCTTCATTCTCGGAGGCCAGCGGGTCTTTGTTGCCGAAGATAGACACAACAATGCTGGAGTAACTCAGCGGGACAGGCAACATCTCCGGATGGAAGGAATGGGTGACGTTTCGGAACCATAGACTGATAGGTAGGGGAGAGGTAGGCACATAGATAAGGCCCTTCGAGCCTGCACCGGTGTGAAAATAGGATCATGGCTGATCATGGATTTCAGGAACATGTAGGTCCTTCGCCAGATTAGTCAGAGATCCCCTTATGGCCACAAGCTCCACATCAAAGCAAGGAACTCTCTCAACCAAAGATCATAGAGCACTGGCCTTAAACTACCCAACTGTCCCTAGAGTTCCAGAGACTCACCACTCTCTGTGTGAAAGTCCTTGTTTTTTTCGGTTTTAAAGGACTCAAAACTTTTAAGCCTGTGACCCCTTGTGTTGGAATGCTCCCCAACATCGGGAGCATCTGTAAAGAATCTAGCCTGTCCAACCCCTTAAGAATTTTGTAAGTTTCTATAAGATTGATTGTTTTCAGGAAATTCTTCAGACTGATGTCAGGGGAGAGGGAGACACATAGATAAGGAAGTGCGAGGTGTGAAAATAGGACAAAGGGAATGGATTTCAAGGAACATGTAGGTCCTTCGCCAAGATTAGAGTCAGAGAAGTACAGCATGGATCAGGCTCCAATCCAGATCAAAGCAAGGGACCCCATCTCAACCAAAGATCATAGACCACTATCTTTGATCTCAACCAACAGTCCCTCAAATCCAGGAACTGGCAGCCAGGAAGTCCTTGTTTTTTGTTTTAAACTCAAAACTTTCAAGCCGAACAACAAAATGTTGGAATGCTCAGCGTCAGGCAGCATCTGTAAAGAATGTGTGTGTTAATATTTCTGGTTGATGATCATAAAGCTTAAATTTGATTGTTTTTTTTAAATAATCAATTTGTAAAATAGACATCACATTGCTTGGCACTTCAAGTTGACTATCACAAAATGGCCAGATATAATGAACTTGGAATCAATGTCTAGTTTAGAGATACGGCATAGAAACAGGCCCTTCAGCACACAGTCCATGCCGACCACCAACCTGGTCATACTAGTTCTATGTTATTCTACTGTCTCATTCACTCCAGACAAATTAGTGGCACTTTTAAAAACAGAGCCTAATTAACTAACAAATCAACATATATTTGGTATGCGAGAAGGAACCAGAGCACCCAGAGGAAACCCATGTAGCCACAGGGTGAACATGCAAACTCCACACAGACAGTGCCAGAGATCAGGATCGAACCCGGGTCACAGTGAAGTGGTGCACACATCTTTTTGTATTGTGGATCAAGTCATTCTTAAACAAAACACTGAAAAATCATATCTTCTTCAATACTAATTGCAATGGTTTAAATGCCCCCCCCCCCGAATTCTCAATCTTCAGTTAAAATCGATAATGGAAACTGTCGAGGAAGGTTCTGGTTCTGGCTCCACATGCCTGATATAAGCTGGGAAGGTGCTACATATCATCTCAGTGTTACTATCTTGTCACAGGTGCACTGTGACATTAAGTCTTGAATGAAGAGATTGGTTTGAACAGGAGATTTAGCATGTCTTTTTTCACTGGAAGCTCATTCCAACATCAAAAGAGAATACAGTAATTTTAAAAAGTGTTAAAAAAAATGGCCAAGACCATTCCCACAAGTCACTAAAGTCAATAGTGTACACATCCGTCGTTCCAAAGATGCTGCTGCACCCGCTGAGTTTCTCCAGCACTTTTGTCTCCCTTAGTGTACACATCTTAACAGCTTTGCAGCCCTGTCCCACGGTACGAGTTCATTCCCAGAGCTCTCCCGAGTTTAAAAAAAAATCAAACTCGCGTTAAGCACGGAGAATGAACGTAGCGGGTACGTCGGAGCTCGGGGACGTCTCTTAGCGCTAACGGCAGGTACTCGGGAAGACTCGCTAACGGCAGGTGAGCACGGGAAGACTGGTGAAGATTTTTCAACATGTTGAAAAATGTCCACAAGAGCCCCGAGTACCGACGAGCGGCCATTACCGTAAATCTCCGAGTTCGAATCAGGGCAAACTCGGGGAGAGAGCTCTTGGAATGAACTCGTACAGTGGGACAGGGGGTTTTAGACTTAGTCATCCTTTCCATTCTCAATGGAGCATTCTCTGCAGCATTGGGAAACTTGGGTGACTGGTTGAGGGATTTAAAATAAAAATAATTTGCACCACACGAGCAAAATAATCTTAAAATATGCCACAGAAAAATAGCACCCTCAAGTCCAAAGGTGGCATTATCACAAAATTGCACATTCCTTCATTCAAGATGATACGATCTACAAATCACAATACCAGGCACATTCAAAATATTGAACAGGTTAATCAGTTGTGTTTTTTCTTTTCTCTTTATAAAAAAAAAGCAATGAGCAAGTCACAAAAGTCGCTGCCCACAGGTTCACGTTTCTCCAATTTATTGATCACCTTCACAAGGGAATGTAATTTCACATCTTTATAGATTAGGGTTGGTTTCACAATTCCAATACATGCCAATCTTTTCATGATTTATATATATGTTCATTAATTTAGATTTCAACACAACCTTCAGGACTCCTCTCCTCTCCTCCATCCCTCCCCTCTTCCTCCATCCCCCCCCCCCCCCCCCCCCCCCCACCCCTCCCAAGCAAACATTGCACAGGTTTCGCAACCATCAAATCTACAATTAATGTAGTTTCTCACCAATCCTGTCTGCAAATATTATCTTACTTAAAAAAAAAAAAAAAAAAAAAAAGCCTTCCTTTCTCACCCAAGTGCTCACACTCTATTTAAGAGTTTGCTTGTTTTAATGAAATGTCAAAGTACCGCATGTCCCGGAAATCTTCTGAACAGGTTGGCACTGAAGAGGGAAAGAGTTAACATGCAGGAGTGGTGACCTGGCATATTACTGTTAGTCCTTCGACAGATGCTGCCCGACCTGCTGAGTATCTCCACAGATGGACACACAATGTTGGGGTGACTCGGAGGGCCAGGCAGCATCATTGGAGAAAAATAATAGGTCAGAACCCTTCTTCGGACCCGCCATTGAATTTAAATTCCAGCTTTTAATGTCAATTCAATTTCAATTGTCCAACTATAAACACATAGCTTCATCACTTGGAGAAAAAAAAAACTGGAAATACAATCGGTGCCTGAAGGGGGCTGATGTTAACCTTTGAAATGGGTGGAACAGTGTCAATTCTGTCCAACATTTAGATTATACAGGATGGTAAATAAGGACATCAATATTAACAGGATGCCACCAACAGCTAGTGCGCAACTTACAGATTTTCAATGTTCTTCATTTTCATTAACTATGTACAATGTTATCTGGTTCGGACTAACTGTTCCAACAATTTTGCACAGTGAACAGGCCAAACTGTAGACATTTGAATGAACATGCCACAGGCGGAGGGAGACCTGTTCAACGTATCAAACCTCCCATCTAAATCTCACATGAGAAAAAAAGGTTCCTAGCTCCCGTTCCCACGCTTTTCTGCGGGGCCCTGGATCTGGAAGATAAACATTGCTTTTTCATCTCTCTAAACTGGTCCCTTGACGCCAAAGACGCTCGATATTCCACCACTGGCTTTTGCACCTCACGTTACCAGGGGGCAGATACACCACCCACTGTTCCTGAACCACCCATGCAGCTGAATGGGGAAGAGCTGAACTGGGCTAGGCAGCAGTCACTGATATTCCTGTAACACTTCTAAACCTCCACACACGAACAGCATCCAGCTCACGTAGAGGATGGTGGGAGAGAAAAAGAAGGGTTTCCAACCAGAGAGGCAGCTTGGAATGGAAGAGTAACAGAGGGGAAGAGAAGCGTGTAGCAATCTCACTTCCATTGGTAGCCGATTCAAACAGGTGGGAGAGCAGTGGGCCATTTTAACCCCCTATTGATGCAGTTTCCTGGAGTTAGGACAACAAACTGTGAAGCTTAGTTAGTATGGTGGCAATACAAACCAGACATTGTCTTACTCAAAAGCACATGCAAACCTCATCCAACGTGGGCAGTTTGTGAACATCGATACACTGAACTGAATGAAATTAGCAGCACCTTCACACTTTGGCCCATTTTGCACATCAACATGACCAGAAGGAATTGAAATAGTCTCAGCAACGTAGAAGAATAAAGGAATCAACAAAATTTATCTCCACAGGTATCGAGTTAAAAATCCATTTATGTTCACACACCAATTCAGGAACAAGACAGGATCTTTTTCAGAAGGGGGACACAAAATGCTGGAGTAACTCAGCTGGACAGGCAGTACCTCTGGAGAGAAGGAATGGGTGATGTTTCGGGTCGAGACACTCGACGGATTTACTAACAGATCCCGAGAATGGACGGGTAGCTCCTTACGCCCAAACTCTCTACACTTCCCCTTCCGAAGGTTTCATGACGCAGAGGTGATAAAAAGGGGACAAATTCCTTGCCTGCCTCAAAGGTTGAATCTAAAAATAGGGCATCTTCGGAGCTGAGTGGACTTGTCCTGAAGTGAGCTGGTTTTATAACCCGACATATTCACAACTTTCACTGAGCCTCCAACTCTTTCCTGGAAAAGCAATTCCAACATTACTGCCCTGCAGGATTATTGCCAGTACACCAGAGTTCCCGTAAAACAAACACTTATTTTTAAAGTGATACAAATGATATCGCATGGGCTGCTGGTGTAAAAGATATTTGTGAGATGAATAGAAAAAAAAACCTTTTATGGAAATGAAACTTTAAATGTATAACGGACAAAGGCAATTTCCAAGAGCACTTGGGATAAGATTTCAGATATGGTGCAACGTTATTCTTACAATATGTATTATTGGGCATCTGTGCTAGTGCGGCATGCACTGCCTCACCTGTACCACATTAGACATTGTACTGCTTTAAATAAAATACAAATTCAAGTCCCAAGGCATTCTTCAACAACTTAAAATATCAGAACGATCGGTCGTGCAGACTCCGCCCGTCAGTTCTCAAGCTAAATGCATCCTTAACCAGAGACAGTTCCCACAATACAAGCAACCTGTGCAAAGCTGCACCACCTGTGGAATGAGAAATTAAAAAAAACTAAATTTAAAAAAAAAACAAAAAAAAAAAACACAATTTTAATTTCTTCAAGTTCAAAGTCCCACATCCTTCTCACATTTCTGATCAGTCCCTTTTGTCCTTTAATGCCCGGAGCCGCTCCAGGAGGGGAGGGTGGGAGTAGTGCCACATGGAATACAACCAGTCTGCCACGGGAAAGCCCAGGTTGTCCTTGTTCAGTTTGATCAGGGCAGAGTACAGGTCCGTGGCTTTTCCCAGTTCCTTTGCAAATGCATCGGCCTGGAACTCGAATCTCCTGCTCAGTACGGTCAGGCTAAAGGAGAGAACCTACGAGAAACAACAAGTCACCAGACGTCAGTGTACAACTTTAATTAGGAAGAACATTTCTTGCCAGTCGCGGATGGCTTGAATGGCATGATTCTCTGCCCCGACATTGTCTCTCCATATCTTCATAACGTCATCTGGCCCCACAAACCCTCAGAGATTTGAGCTTCTGTAATGAATGTGGCTAATGTACAAGAACTTTTACATCACCCTATCATTGTTTAGTGTAGAGATACAGCACAGGAACCAGGCCCTTCGGCCCACCGCGTCATTGTTAACCAGCGATCCCTGTACACTAGCGCGATCCTACACACATTGGGGACAATTTACAATCTTTACTGAAGCCAATTAACCGACAAACCGGTAGGTCTTTGGAGTGTGGGAGGAAACCGGAGATCCCGGAGAAAACCCACGCAGGTCAATGTGATCATGGCTGATCATCCCCAATCAGTACCCCGTTCCTGCCTTCTCCCCATATCCCCTGACTTCGCTATTTTTAAGAGCCCTATCTAGCTCTCTCTAGAAAGCATCCAGAGAACCTGCCTCCACCGCCCACTGAGGCAGAGAATTCCACAGACTCACCACACTCTGTGAGAAAAAGTGTTTCCTCGTCACCGTTCTAAATGGCTTACCACTTATTCTTAAACTGTGGCCCCTGGTTCTGGAACGTACAAACTGTACACACAGCACCCGCAGTCAGGATTGAACCCGGGTTCTCTGGCGCTGCGAGGCAGCAACTCTCACTGCTGCCGCACCGTGCCACCCTGACCGCTAATCCCGGTGAAACAGCGGCTCTACCAGATTCACCACTGTGCCGCACTTTACTCTGACTTATCCTGTGCATTGTGAGCTGGTGCAAGCCAAGTGATGAAGTGAAAATGATTACAGTCAATGAAATGACAGAACACCTCAGCAGAGTCCAATACATACCTCGTTGTAGGGGGAGAAGATGAACTGGAAGATGATCATCAGCCCAATGAGAGTGGGCTGGGTGTCGTAGAAACCAAAGGCAGAAAATAGCTCCTTTCTGTCCATGAGAACAGCAAAGAGGAAAAAGCAAAAGAACGAGTTCACCTGAAATAAAAACATCAGTGTTACACAACGATAAACCGGGAAATTCACCAGCAGGAGGCATTTCCAGGGAGCAAATGCGACCCAAACTATTTTGTTGGAGAAAAGCCAAACACTATTTAGTTGACACCATTTCGGCAACTAACGGGTTCGGAGGGAGACATAGATCACCCATGATTGGAGATTTGATGGGCCGAATGGCCCAATTCTGCTCCTATCACTTTTGACATATGGTAGAACTTAATTTGTATGTTTAGTTCATTCTCGGATCTGTTGTTCCCACAAGTGGATATATAAACATGGCTGGATAATTGGCGATGTTGGACAAGGGACAAATATTAGCCCTGGATATTGAAGATAACACATTTTTGCCCAGTTTGTAGAACAGATTGGACCAGTTTTCTATCCCATTTGAAAGATTGTAACTCTGTACAGCACTTTCACAAGTTGGAGGAGCAGGATTAGGCCATTGGGCCCTTCAAACCTACTCCACTAAATCATTCAATCATGGCTGATCGATCTCTCCCTCTCAATCACATTCTCCTGCCTTCTCCTCATAACATAGAAACATAGAAATTAGGTGCAGGAGTAGGCCATTCGGCCCTTCGAGCCTGCACCGCCATTCAATATGATCATGTCTGATCATCCAACTCATTATCCCGTACCTGCCTTCTCTCCATACCCTCTGATCCCCCTAGCCACAAGGGCCACATCTAACTCCCTCTTAAATATAGCCAATGAACTGGCCTCGACTACCCTCTGCGGCAGAGAGTTCCAGAGATTCACCACTCTCTGTGTGAAAAAAGTTCTTCTCATCTCGGTTTTAAAGGATTTCCCCCTTATCCTTAACCCTTGACACCCGTACTAATCAAGAATCTGACAATCTCTGCGTTAAAAACACCCAATGACTTGGCCTCCACAGCCTTCTGTGGCAATGAGTTCCATAGATTCACCATTGAAGAAATTCCTCCTCATCTCCATTCTACAGGAACGTCCTTTTATTCTGAGGCTGTCGCCTCCGGTTCCAGACTCTCCGACTGGTGGAAACATCCTCTCCTCTACTTGACAAGAGCTTCGGCCTTGCATTTGGTGCTGGGGTGGTATTTGAATCCGTGGTCTTCTGCCTGGGAGATGACCACGACACTGAGAAACAACTAGCAGTGACGCTAGTGATCACTTCCTTCTCAGTTGTTGGGGGGGGGAAGCAAAAAGAAATCCCTTCAGTGGTCAAGATAAATGATCACAATCCAGCTGCTGCCTGGACGCCCACCCACGTTGGCTATGAATGTATCTGCTGGAGTTACCTGGCTAATGACGATGTTTTTCACAGTGTGACCAAGCTTCCAGTGTCCCAGTTCATGGCCCAGCACTGCCAGAACCTCTTGATTACTGCAGCCTTGTCTCTTGTTCTGCAAATAGAGAGAAACCAAATAATTTGAAAGGTAATGTCCCCATGCCAAGCCGAACAAAACAGGCACTAATTAGTCATAGTCTGTCCCATGGTGGAGCTAGGCAAGAACATGGACAGAGACGCAGGTACATAGAAACATAGAAAATAGGTGCAGGAGGAGGCCATTTGGCCCTTCGAGCCTGCACCGCCATTCAACGAGTCTGAAGAAGGGTTTCAGCCCGAAACGTTGCCCATTTCCTTCGCTCCATAGATGCTGCTGCACCCGCTGAGTTTCTCCAGCACTTTTGTCTACCTCCGCCATTCAATATGATCATGGCTGATCATCCAACTCGGTATCGTGTACCTGCCTTCTCTCCATACCCCCTGATCCCTTTAGCCACAAGGGCCACATCTAACTCCATCTTAAATATAGCCAATGAACAGGCCTCAACTGACAGAGAATTCCACAGATTCACCACTCTCCATGTGAAAACATTTTTTCTCATCTCGGTCCGAAAAGACTTCCCCCTTATCCTTAAACTGTGTGACCCCTTGTTCTGAACCTGAAGGTGGCAATTGTCCAGCCCCACTGGAGACTGTCACAGATCAAAGGCTACATTTTTGGAATGGATTGGATTTGTTCTTCTGTTGATGTCAGCCACAAAAGGTGTCCATCTCAAAACCAATGTTAAGCTTATATCAAGTCGGAATGAAATACTGAACTTGATGGCAATTCATTGGACGTGACAACCAAAGTTGAGTTGCTGCAATACATCTTAATTTCCATGTAGTCTTAATTGTAGATTCCACCTGTTAATATTATCCTTGGGTGCTAGGCCACCATGCAAGAGTGATCAATGTTTAGCTCCATTTACAACTCCCCTACCAAAAAATACAAGAGTAACCAGTGGCAGTCACCAGTAGCAGCTGGACATTATCCATGCTTGCCATCTCAAGTCGAACACGAGGCAGCAACTAGGTCAGAAGAGTCACGAGTGTTTAATTGTCACATGTCCCAGATGGCAATTTAAGAATAAGGGGTAAGTCATTAAGAATGGAGACAAGGAAACACTTTTTCCACACAGAGAGTTGTGAGTCTGTGGAATTCTCTGCCTCAGAGGGCGGTGGAGGCCGGTTCTCTGGATACTTTCAAGAGAGAGCTAGATAGGGTTCTTAAAAATAGCGGAGTCAGGGGATATGGGGAGAAGGCAGGAACGGGGTACTGATTGGGGATGATGAGCCGTGATCACATTGAATTGTCGGTGCTGGCTCGAAGGGCTGAATGGCCTCCTCCTGCACCTATTGTCTATTGGGACAATGAAATTCTTACTTGCTGCAGCACAACAGAATATATGAATATGTAAACATGGTACATAACGGGGGAAGAGAAAAAAAGTTCAATAAATAACAAGAATAGTGGAATAACAAATAATAATAAGTCTTTCAGAGCTCAGAGATTATTCGTGGTTGTGTTTAATCAATACTCTAAAACACTGAATGTTCCCAACTGGAGCAGGAAAGAGGAGCAGAGAAGATGCTCTGTGTTGGGGTGAAGGTGCCTCGTTACAAACTCTCTTGCCTTCTCGCTGCCAACAAGACCCCAAGGTCAAGACTTCTCTGAAGGACTGAAAACTGACAATCTTGCCACTGAACTTAATACAGACACAAAATGCTGGAGTAACTCCACAGGTTAGGCAGCATCTCTGGAGAAAATGGATAGGTGACGTTTCGGGTTGGGACCCTTCTTCAGACATCTACTCCATCGCCACAAAACTTGATGTTCAACCCTCTTTTCACTAGCTGTCTAAATGCAAAACAAAAAAACTTTATCTGCTGAACACATTACAAAATCTTAAACCCCCGGTCCCACTGTACGAGTTCATTCCAAGAGTTCTCCCGAGTTTGCCCCTGATTCGAACTCGGAGATTTACGGTAATGGCCGCTCGTCGGTACTCGGGGCTCTCGTGGACATTTTTCACCATGTTGAAAAATCTTCACCAGTCTTCCCGTGCCTACCTGCCGTTAGCGAGTCTTCCCGAGTACCTGCCGTTAGCGTTACGAGCAGCTAAGAGACGTCCCCGAGCTCCGACGTACCCGCTACGTTCATTCTCCGTGCTTACCATGAGCTTGATTTTTTTTAAAACTCGGGAGAGCTCTTGGAATGAACTCGTACCGTGGGACAGGGCAGGACAGTGTGTAGGAAGGAACTGCAGATGCTGGTTGACACCAAAGATAGACACAAACACTTAACTGTCCTGCCATGACCCACTCAAGGTCAACAATATCCTGATTGTACCACCTAGCCTATCTTGCCATCAATCCTTCACTGACAGACTCCACATCCTAGACACCACTTGCTCAGATCAACATAATATGGGTATAGCATCACAAGGACTAAAAGCAAAAGACCATAAGAGATAAGAGTAGAATTAGGCCATCGTCTACTCCGCCATTCAATCATGGCTGATGTATCTCTCCCACCTAACCCCATACTCCTGGGATTCTCCAGGACTGCAGGGTTTCAAGATGACGACTCAAGTCCATTTTGAACCAAAACAAGATGGTTAATAACCTCAATCTTATTCCTGTTGCTCATATCCCAGGAACAACAAAATAAGCAAAGTTTCATTGGAGTTATGAGAAATATAACCGAAGACTTACTTTTGGTCTCTGCTTGGTCTCCGCAGTCTCAATTTCATTGCTATCTCCAGCAGCCGTGTGCGTATCAATGTTCTCATTGCCCGCTGCTTTATTTAATGGGGAATGATCTTCAAGCAGTGTGTCAAACAGAACAATGCGCTTGTTCTTAAAAAACCCATAGAAATACGCATTGCTATGTGACGATCTCTTCGATCCTGTCCAAAAACAATGAACATCGTTGCTGTTTACTACAACGACATTTGCTTTCAATTCAAGTTTCTGGCAGACTTTGCAGTCAAAAAGCCAAGTTGCATTCAACTCATCAACAATTAGTTCGGCAATTTTAATGCAGTGTTCATCAATATCAGCCCACATTGTTATACATCAGCTATAGATCAGCCGAGTTTAAACAACAAACCAGAATTGCTAAGGACAAACTAGAATTGCTAAGGACAAACTGCACCCCCTCCACATACACCTGGATCTCCTGCCATCAGGCAAGAGATATCGAAGCATCAAAGCCCGGACTACAAGACTGCTAAACAGCTTCCTACCACAGGCTGTGAGGCTGCTAAACAGTCACTCTGTACTCACAGTCATTTGATTCTGCGGCTGGCACGGACACTTTAATAACTGGCACTGGCCACTCAAATCAGCGGCCCCGGACATTTTTATGATTGGTTTATTGTATTTTAACATTGTGTTTTTACCTGCTTTTAACTATTTATACTGTTCCATCAGGGACTGGATTGTTTTTTAGTGTTATTATGTGTGAAATGTTTTAAATTTCATGTGCGATGGTCCGCTATTCACTGGGAAACGTCTTTTCATTTTGCACTGTACAACTGTTGCTTGCAAGATGACAATAAAGGTTGATTGATTGATTGATTGATTGATATAGGGGCATCTTGGTTAGGCCAAAGGGCCCGTTTCCATGCTGCACGGCTCTTTGTAACAACACATTGTATCACTCTGTGACAATGTGGAAACAGGCCCTTCGGCCCAACTTGCCCACAACTTGTCCCAGCTACACTGGTCCCACCTGGTCCATATCCCTCCAAACCTGTCCTATCCACGAACCTGTCTGTTTCTTAAACGTTGGGATAGTCCCAGCCACAACTACCTCCATACACCCACCACCCTTTGTGTGAAAAGGTTCCCCCTCAGATTCCTACGGTCTTCAACCAAGCTACTTTCAGTGGCAGCATGAAGCAACTCAAAATATTTCACCTGGGATAAAAGACAACAAGAGCCCGAGAGGTGGATAGATTCCTTACCCTCAACCACGTAAACCTTGGTTAGAGGAAAGCTGATGCTCCTGGCCATTTCTTCAATATTCGTCTTTAACTCTCCTTCAGGGAGTGGAGTAAATTTATCAAACAGCGGTGCAATATAGTCAGCGTAGATGGTCACCAAAACCTGACAGAGATTGGGAGACAAAAGAAAGTAAGTACCACTGCAGCAACTGTGCCCTGCTATGGGCTTTAGTTTAGAGATACGGCGCGGAAACAGGCCCTTCTGCCCACCGAGTCCGCACCGATCCCTGTACATTAACACTATCCTACACACATTAGGGACAATTTTCCATCTATACCAAGCCAATTAACCTACAAACCTGTACGTCTTTGGAGTGTGGGAGGAAACCGAAGATTTCAGAGAAAACCCACGCGGTCACAGGGAGAACGTGCAAACTCCATACAGACAGCACCCGTAGTCGGGATTGATCCCAGGTCTCCGGTCCAGCAAGATCAGTGAGGCAGCAACTGTACCACTGCGTTGCCGTTCTGCACGCTTTGGTTTTGCACCATAATGGTCTGGTTACCAGGCATTACTGAGTGTTAACTTACTGCATTAAAGGCCGGTCCCACCAGCATGCGCCTGCATGCGGCAAGCGCGACCTAACATGGTCGCTTGAGCAGTACGGCCTCGCGGGGCCGGTCCCACTTCGATCGCCGGAGCCGTATGGAGTTGTGCGGAGCTGGTCCCGACATCGCACGGGGCTCCGAAAAACTGACCGTGTTCAAAAATTCCGCGCCTGCCGGCCCGCAGCCACCTCAACACCGTACGCAACGCCTTGACGCCAGTCGGACTTCGCTCGAACTTCACGTCACTCACTCGACCTCCGTGCGTACCGCGTCGAGGCGGCTGCGGGCTTTAGGTCGCGCTTGCCGCATGGAGTCACATGTTCGTGGGACAGGCCCTTTACTTGTTTTTGTAAGTGTGGGCTGTTGCATCAATGGGTCTATACACCCTGTAGGTAGCAAGACTTTCACTGTTCTGTTGCTGGGACGATCGGCAACTAAGCCCATCCGTCTCCTGAATCTGGGCAAATGCTTCACTTTCATGAACTTACATGTAAACTGTGTGACCTGACCAAACCATACAAACAACAACATTCTTTCATAGATTGCCAATATTCTGGGAATGGTCACAAGTCAGTGACAACAAACAGCGCTGTACAAACAGCAATACTGCCAAAGAACAAAAGCCATAGTTTATATGATTTCATTTTAGATTCCACCTCATTCACATACAGATAATAACTACATCACTGCAACATTGGAATAAAAGTTTTCTGACAAAATCTTCAAGAAAACCCCCAAAAAGGAACTAATAGTAGTCATACAGCATGGAAAGAGGCCCTTCGGCCCAAAGAGGACCAGCCACACTAGTCCCACCACTAATGCCGGCATTGTGGCTCGCAGGGAAAAACGTGACTGTCGTTGATGGTCGGTGGTTGCAGAATTGGCTACTTCAGTCAGTCACTGTGGTACAGTGTCTGTCGTCAACATGGCCTGGGATGCGCCGGGATTAATCAACCTTGGGCTGTCTGGAAAACACTGAACCGCCTGCGGATCGGCGAGTGTGTGAGTATGTGAATGTGTGTGTGTGTGTGTGTGCGTGTGTGTGTGTGTGTGTGTGTGTGTGGCTGGGAGTGGGTGTGTGCGTGTGTGTGTGTGTGCGTGTGTCGTGTGTGTGTGCGCTGTGTGTGTGTGTGTGTGTGGGCGCGTGTGTATGTGTGCGCGCGCGTGTGGGTGTGTGCGCGTGTCGCTGTGTGTGTGTGTGTGTGCGCGCGTGTGCGTGTGTGTGCGCGCATGTGTGTGTGTGTGTGTGTGTGTGTGTGCGTGTGTGTGTGTGTGCATGTGTGGCGCTGTGTGTGTGTGCGCATGTGTGCGCTGTGTGTGTGTCTGCTGTGTGTGCACGCTATGTGTGCGTGTGTGTGTGTGTGTGTGCGTCGCTGTGTGTGTTTGTGTGTGGCGCGTGTGTGTGTGTCGTGTGTGTGTTTGTGTGTGGCGCGTGCGTGTGTGTGTGTGTGTGTGTGTGCGTGTGCGTGTGTGCGTGCGCTTGTGTGTGTGTGTGTGCGGCGCGTGTGCGCGTGTGTGTGTTTGTGTGTGGCGTGTGTGTGGCGTGTGTGTGTGTGCGCACGCGTGCGTGTGGCAAATCCCAAACCATGGAACACATCATGAGATGTAGCCAAGTTCCACAATGTAGCGAAGATGACCTGGCCGAACCAAATGCCGCTGCGCTTGCTTGCTCCAACCACTGGAAAGACGTGATATAGAAGGTGGCCGGACACGAGGAAGAAACTCGTCCCACCTGCCAGCTACACTAGTCCCACCTCCCACCTATCCATGTACATGTCCGACTATTACTTAAACTTTGGGATAGTCCCAGCCTCAACAAACTCCTCTGGCAGCTTGTTCCATGCACCCACCACCTATTGTATGAAAATGTTACCCCGCAGATTCCCTTTCAAATAAAATTACATGAAGCTGTAAACTTTGGGAGTGTAAAGCACAAACAACTTTAAACTAGAAAGTGAAGAAAGGCAGAATTTAAAACAAGGAAAGTATAACTGTACTTACCAGAGAAACAATTAATGTGAAAAGCCAAGCATAGATGAAAAAATAATCTCCACCGATTTTAATAATGTACAACAGCAGTGAGGTGACGGGCAGCAAAATGCACTGAGTTACAGCAAATTTCTTCACGGCGTCTTTGAAGAAGAAACCTAAAGTCTGCGGAAATTAAAGGCAGCCTGTTACTACCCAGCCGAGACGCAAAACACAATGTCTACAGCAGCTACAGTAACATTTGCTTGTACACAAATGAATGTATTAACACCTCTCTTCAACAGCATTAGTTCAGTTCAGAGATAGAGCTTGGAAACAGGCCCTTCGGCCCACCGAGTGAGCTCTGACCACCCGTTCTCACCAGAGCTATGTTATCCAACTTTCACATCCACTCCCTACGCAGCAAGGACAATTTACAGAGGGACAATTAACCTACAAACCTGCGTGCCTTTTAGATGTGGGTGGAAAACTCACACAGTCACGGAAGGGACGTGCAAACTCCACACAGACAGAACCCGAGGTCAGGATCGCACCCGGGTCTCTGGCGCTGTATTAATGACAACTCGTTGGGAATGAATGCTTTCAGTGTCTTGGGTCCAAATACAGGAAAACCCTCCCTATGTCCATCCCACACACGGTTTCTCATTCTTTAAATTGCTCTTGGAAATGCTACTTTGCCGAGACATATCCGACTGTTCTACAAGTTGCTTAGATGGCTTAAAGTCAAATTTGCTTGACAACACACCTGTGAAACGAGTAGAGCACATCCACTGTGCAAAAAGCACATTAGTTATTGTGTGAGAAAGAGCTGCAGATGCTGGACAAAATCGGAGGCAACACAAAATGCTGGAGAAACTCCGCGGGTGAGGCGGCATCTGTGGAGAGAAGGAATGGGTCTCGAGACCCGAAACGCCACCTATTCCTTCGCTCCATAGATGCTGCCTCACCCGCTGAGTTTCTCTAGCATTTTTGTCTACCTCTGAGCTATAGGGAGAGGTTGAGGCAGGTTAGGACTCTATTCCTTGGAGCACAGGAGGATGAAGGATGATCTTATAGAGGTGTACAAAATCATGAATAGATCGGGTAAACACACAGAGTCTTTTGCCCAGAGTAGGGGAATCAAGAACCAGAGGACATTGATTTAAGGCGAGCGGGGAAAGGTTTAATAGGAACCCGAGGGAACTCAAAAACTCAAGGTTGTACGGAATGAGCTGCCGGAGGAGGTAGTTGTGGCAGGTACAATTACAACATGTTAGAAACATTTAGACAGGCACTTGAATAGGATTAGAATAGAATAGAATGTCTTTTATTGTCATTCAAACAGACAAGGTTTGAACAAAATTTCATTCCTGCAGTCATGACATTATATTAAAAAAAACCAAGACACACACTTAACACAATTTACACACACATCCATCACAGTGGATCCTCCTCACTGTGATTTAGGGGGATACGGTCGAAATACGGGCAGATGGGACTAGTGCACATGGGACATGTCGGTCGGTGTGGACACACTGGGCCGAAGGCACTGTTCCCACTAAAGATAAGACACAGAATGCTAGAGTAACTCAGTGGGACAGGCAGTGTCCCTGGAGGATAGGAATAGGCGACGTTTCGGGTCAGGGCCCTTCAGACTGAATGGAACCTTTTAGAATGGAGACGAGGAGGAATTCCTTCAGACCGAAGATAGGTTCCAACCCGAAATGGCGCCCGTTCCAAAATGTTACAATTGACAACATAGTTCATAGGTGCCACACTACAATCTAACAACATTCGGAGCAGACTTTAGCGGGAAGCGACCGACCTGTTGGTTGAAACCGTGTTTCTCCTCAATGATGAAGGTGTTGTAGATGCTCCAGGGCAGGCCGGTGATGGCACTGAACAAGGTCGCCAGGAATAAGAACGACAGCGACTGAGTTATCTGTAAACAGCCGAGAACAAGAAGAAAAGTTTTCTATTAAATACAAAACAAACCAGTTGCAATCCTGACCATCCTCAAGGGAGGAAGCATTTCTGACATGAGAATTCCCAGATAGCCCGAGCCACAGAACGCAGGCTTGCAGATCCACAGTTTCACGGAAGCCAGCATCAATCCTCAGGTTCAGGTCCCAAGAGCTGGCCTGAAGGCTTTCTGACAGTCCAGAAAAGGAACCACAGCTTCACGGAGGCTGCAGAATCCACAGGTTCCAGCCCGAGCTGCAACGGGTCAGATTGTCTGACCTGCTCCCACACCGGCCGACATGTCCCATGTCCACATCCTCATCGCTGCTGGGATTCCTGGCCCCTCTCTCATCTCGTCGAAGCCCCTTGCTAAGTCACCCGCGTCTCAGACCCTAAACTAGCTCAGACCCCACAGACCAAACCCAACTCTGTCCCATGGAGCATCTAGAGGCAACGGACAGCAATGCAGCACTGCAAAACAAAAGTAAAACACCAAGGGATGCTATTGGAAAGACCAAGTAATAAAACGCACCAAGTGTATTAGTTAATGGAACGATCTCAACGTTTTATGAACTAAAACAACACATTTACGCAGTTCAAACTGCTTCCTCCTGCACCCCTCTCCCTCACAAGGTGAACATGGTAGAAGCCTCCTGGTGGCGATCCCTGGAAGCTACGACACGATGCACTCGTGACGTGTCGGGCGACAATCCTGTCAACATGTTGGACGGCGACAGAAGCCAACAGCGAGCGACATCGCCTGGTACACGAGTGAAAGAACGAACGAACAAGGTGAATGTGCTGAGTAACTATTGCATGACCAGCTGCATATCTGCGTGGTGCGGCAGCTGTACAGCTGCGGACTGGAAGTTCCTTCAGAGAGTGGTGAGGACAGCGGAAAAAATCATTGGGACTTCTCTTCCTTCCATCATGGACATGGGGTACAAGCGCTGTCTGATTAGAGCTAAGGGCATTGCCAGAGCCCCCACACACCCACAATTTGGACTGTTCATACTGCTTAACTCTGGGAGGAGGTACCGCAGCATGAAGAGCGGGACAACCAGGTTCTGCAACGGCTTCATCCCCCAGGCCATAAGATTACAGAACAATCAACAAAACCGAGGCTAGAACTTTTTAAACATCGACACTTTTTAAAAACTTTTTATATATATTTATTTTACAGAACCATGCACACGAGGCATTTTTATGGACGCACCTAGCACTTTTTACTATTACCTGATTTTGGAGAGTCAAATGCAACAAAATTTTGTTCAAGGTGCACTGTGTCTAGGTGTATATCTGAATGACAATAAAGTTTTCATTCATTTCATTCATTCATTCATTCACATTGTCGCAAATTAATAGAATTCAACATTCATTTTGTGGGGAAGATGGACTCAAAAGGTTGGACTAACTCAGCAGGTCAGGCGGCATCTGTGGACAGAAGGAATAGGTGAGGCTTCAGGTCAAGACTCTTCTTCAGATAGAGAGTCAGGAGAGAGGGGACTGAGAGATATGAAAGAGTATTTGGCACTAGAGGAGGGTGTTGCAGGAGGAGGGAACCGAGGGGGAAAGGACAAATGAAAAGAAAAGTTAAAATTGTAAAACGGTAATTTACATTTTTAAATCTAGCAATCTATACATGGGATAAACTTCTGTCAGATGTTAGTAGATTTGCCTTAAAGCACAAGCTAGTTGTTAAAATTAACATTTACGGCAGTGGTTCCCAACCTTTTTTTGGCCATGCCCCACCTAATCACCTCTAAAATCCTGATGCCCCCCACCCCAATGTGGTGATATATAATTCTTATCATTTAAAAAGTGAACTCCGTTTCAGCTGAAGAAGCTTAAAACGCCAATACCTTGGTTGTAATAACTACACAATAAAGACCCTTTTTACCCCCAAAAAATGATTTACTCAAAATAACATCTGAAACATAAACTACATATGTTTACCTGATGGAAAATCCAAAAAAATAAAAATCGAAAATTTGGGCCCAGACCCAGACCTCAGTTGCCCCCCTTAAAAATCAAATTGCCCCACGTTGGGAACCACTGATTTACGGCTTCAACTTTCTGTTATGGGAATTAATCCTGTATTGTCTTTCCACTGACTGGTTAGCAGGCAACACAAGTTTTCCCAACGTACCTCAGAGCACGTGACAACAAACTAAACTCAAACTCATGTTAACAGGAGGTTCTTATAAAATGCTTTTAAAATTGACTTGCCGGTTCTTACAAATTATAAAAGGGAGACCAAAAACAGAGTCCCAACCATGGACTGTTTACCCTCCTACCATCCGGGAGGCGCTACAGGTCTCTCGTTGCCAAACCAGCAGGTCGAGGAACAGCTTCTTTCCGGCGGTTGTCACTCTACTCAACAACGTACCTCGGTGACTGCCAATCACCACCCCCACCCCCCCCGGACACTTATTATTATTTATTCAAATCGTTTGCTATGTCGCTCTTCAAGGGAGATGCTAAATGCATTTCGTTGTCTCTGTACTGTACACTGACAATGACAATTAAATTGAATCTGAATCTGAATCTGAGATACTGCTTGTACAAAGCAAACACAAGCAGGGGCTAGGTCTGTCAGTAGGTTCTGTAGAGTCACAACTCACCGTGCCCTAATCCCTTGAATTTAATTTGAATGCATGTATTGTCGATGTCTTTACTTTCCAGTAAGTTCCAGCCCATTAATGCAGCCGCTCAAGTAGTTGCCATAATGCACAACACACAAAGAGAGACAGACAGAGAGAGAAAACACCTGTATAACGACAGCACTACTGAGGGTTTATTGAATAAAGCCCCGTATAGAGACAGCCCGGGCTCAGGCTTTGCACCTGCTGATGTCTCATCGCCTCATAAACCCATGGATTAAAACATAACATTGTTCCAACCATATTCTACCATCACATTCTCCGTACTTGACACACCTGCTTTCAAAAGCCACTGCTAAAAGATCGCAATGGAGATTAAACTGGGCATTCAAAGCTTGCCGAGTAGGAGAGGGGGAAAGTGAGCGACACTGCTTGAAACAAAGTTGAGTTCAGTTTATTGTCACGTGTACTGAGGTCCAGTGAAAAGCTTTTGTTGCGTGCTAACCAGTCAGCGGAAAGACAATACATGATTACAATCGAGCCACTCACGTGACAAGGGAATAACATTTAGTGCAAGGTAAAGCCAATAGATTCTAACCAAAGGTAGACAAAAATGCTGGGGAAACTCAACGGGTGAGGCAGCATCTATGGAGCGAAGGAAATAGGCAACGTTTCGGGACGAAACCCCTTGGGTTTCGGCCCGAAACGTTACCTATTTCCCACCTGAAGGGTTTCGGCCCGAAACGTTGTCTATTTCCTTCGCTCCATAGATGCAGCTGCACCCGCCGAGTTTCTCCAGCATTTTTGTCTACCTTCGATTTTCCAGCATCTGCAGTTCCTTCTTAAACACAGAGTCCAATCAAAGATAGTCAGAGGGTCTCCAAATTAGCTGGATAGCAGTTCAAGGCTGCTCTTTAGTTGTGGTCGATGGTTTAGTTGGGAAGAATCTGGAGGTGTGCGTTTTCACACTTCTCTTCCTTTTGTCCCAAGGGAAAGGGGAGAAGAGGGAGTGGCCAGGATGCGACTCGTCCTTGATTGTGCCAAGTTTTTGATACAGACCCGTTTAACTAATTACCAATTCCATTCAGGGTCTTGAAGCTAGACCGTAAAATTGACCAAAGTGTTATTATCACCAAAATAGTCCAATCCATCATTCAAATCCCAATTCAATCCATACGACATAAATTAGGCACAAAATGCGTGTGTGAATTTAATTTCCCTCAGCTGGATTCATCAGGAAATGGATCTGCCAAGGAACACTCACCTCGTACTCTGATCCCAGCCCAAAACGTCCAGTGAGATTTCCAGACACGTTCCAGAGAAAGGGAATTCCTCCCAACAACAGAATAAGCTGCAAAGACAGCAAATAAATTAAAACCTTCCTTTTAAAATCTTTTTATTCGTTTTTTTCAAAAACAAAAATATAATGATAAAGATAACAATGATATTGATACATAGGATCAGGATTACATTAATAACAAGTATAACCTAAATACGAGTCCAGTGTCAAAATACACTGAGTATCGACCGCCCGGCCTCTATGTAAATATAGTTTGTTTAAAAGAGAACTTGTATATATAAAAACAAAAAGAGAGGAAGAGAGAGGAAGAGAGAGGAAGAGAGAGGAAGAGAGAGGAAGAGAGAGGAAGAGAGAGGAAGAGAGAGGAAGAGAGAGGAAGAGAGAGGAAGAGAGAGGAAGAGAGAGGAGAGAGAGAGGAAGAGAGAGGAAGAGAGAGGAAGAGAGAGGAAGAGAGAGGAAAGAGAGAAAGAAAGAGGTAAAGAGAGAGAAAAAGAGAAAGGGTTTCGGCCCGAAACGTTGCCTATTTCCTTCGCTCCATAGATGCTGCTGCACCCGCTGAGTTTCTCCAGCACTTTTGTCTACCTTCGATTTTCCATCATCTGCAGTTCCTTCTTAAACAAGACATCATGAGGCGAATAGATAGAGGGAACGCAGAGTATTTCCCCCACCCCCAGAGTAGGGGATTCAAGAACTAGATGGCATAGGCTTAAGGGGAGAGGGGAAAGAATTACGAGTAACTCGAGGGGCAAGTTTTTTTCCCCCCCAAACAGCGGGTATATGGAGCGATCTATAGAATGAGGTGGTAGTTGAGGCAGGTACTATCACAAGTTTCAAATGCCATTTAGGCAGGTTTCCTTCTTGTCGAGTCCACACACACACACACAAGATTAGAAGATGTTCAGCCAGAGCTGGACGCATGTCTCGGCATCTGCACACAATGGTGTCTGTCTTGTGCTTCATGTGCATGGTGGTGGGAAGATTAGTGAAAACAGGGCCGCGTATGTGAACACTCTTTCCTCGACCCCATTTAGGCCGGTACATAGATAGGAAAGGTTGCTCCCCATGTTGGGGAAGTCCAGGACAAGGGGTCACAGCTTAAGGATAAGGGGGAAATCCTTTAAAACCGAGATGAGAAGAACTTTTTTCACACAGAGAGTGGTGAATCTCTGGAACTCTCTGCCACAGAGGGTAGTCGAGGCCAGTTCATTGGCTATATTTAAGAGGGAGTTAGATGTGGCCCTTGTGGCTAAGGGGATCAGAGGGTTATGGAGAGAAGGCAGGTACGGGATACTGAGTTGGATGATCAGCCAAGATCATATTGAATGGCGGTGCAGGCTCGAAGGGCCGAATGGCCTACTTCTGCACCTAATTTCTATGTTTCTATATGGGCCAGTCTTGGCTGGTTTCTTGGTCCTCCAAAATATTCCAACTGGAATTTAAACTGGAGGTGGTGAAGGGAGGGCTTAAGCCAGAAAGGGTTATTAGGAAGAAAGAGCTACTTTAAATTTAGTTGCATCTGGTTGGGTAACTATAGTTGGGTGGAGATTATTCCATGCTTTAATTGTGCGGGGGAAGAACAAATTGCTGTACACATCTGTCTTTGTAGCTGGGATCACAAATTGGATCGATTGCCCTTGCCTGCTCCTAATTGGTTTGGGTTTGGTGTAGGTCTTGTAGTCTATGTCGAGCTGACCATTTAACATTTTGTAAAACGGTGAGCTTCACGTCTGTCTTGGAGAGGGTTCCCACCCCAGAGAATTCAGAAGTTTGGTGACACTCGCTTCTCTCCTCATAGGTGTTAGTAACAAATCGAGCTGCCTGACTTTGGACACGTTCGATGGAAGAAATGTTTTTATTTGTGTGTGGGTCCCATGCTGCAACTGCGTAGTCCCAATGAGGTCTAACGAGGGTCTAGCTTCTCCTTGACAGAAGTTGAACAATGATGAAAGTCACAGGCAGGTGGGACTAGTGTAGATGGGGAATGTTGGTCAGCATGGGCAAGTCAGGCTGAAGGGCCTGCCTGGTGTCCGTGCTGCATGAGTCTATGATCACTACTCACCGTTCCCTCAGCTTCAGAGTAAAGGCCGGACCAGAATCCAAAGGTACTTTTATCCAGCTGGTAGAGACGAGACTTCTCAAATGTTTCAGAGTCCATGATCATGCCCAGCTCCTCGGGGACCAGTGTCGTGTTTCTGTAGGTCTTGCGCTAAATGATAGGAATACAAACATCTTTACAAGAAGTACTCTATCCCTACTACAATCCTAATCCTCCCCATCCCCAGTAACTTGCGATGATGTGGAGATCCCACGAGACACAAGGTAGACACAAAATGCTGAGGTAACTCAGCGGGACAGGCAGCATCTCTGGAGGGAAGGAATGGGCGACGTTTTGGGTCGAGACCCTTCTTCAGACTGGTACCTATAAGGCACAGGAGCCGAATTAGGCCATTTGGCTCATCAAGTCTGCTCCACCATTTGATCATGGTTGATCTATTTTACTAACTCAACCCCATTCACCTGCCTTCTCCCCTAGTGATCTCTGCTTTAAAAATATCCATTGACTTGGGCTCCACAGCCATCTGCGGCAACGAATTGCACAGTTTCACCAGCCTCTGGTTAAAGAATTTCTTGCTCATCTCCATTCTAAAGGCATGTCCTTTTATTCCAAGGCTGTGCCCTCTGGTCCCAGACTCACCCACCAGTAAAAACATTCTCAACTATTCACTTTTTAAGAGGGGGACAATTTTATGCAAAGAGATTACATTTTTTGACACAAACTGAACAAAATGACCCAATCGACTTGTTAAAACATTATCAGATTTTAATTGTGGAACGTTCTGCAGTTCCTCAAAACCTCACATCAACCGACTGGAATTTCGCTCGTCAAATCCATACTCATTCACAAAATCCTGGGGAATGCGTCAAATCTCATACCCTCATTAGGGTCACAAAGGGGGGTGGGGGGGAGGTGGGGACAAGCAAAGCTGTGAACAAAGAGACAAGATCAGTCATGATGTTAATCGGACGGTGTCCAAAACAAAACCATAAGGAAAAGGAGGAAATCCTCTGGCCCTCAAGGTCCACTCCATCAGTCATCAAGATCTTCTATTGGTCTGAAGAAGAGCCTCGACCCGAAACGTCGCCAATTCCTTCTCTCCATAGATGCTGCCTCACCCGCTGAGTTTCCCCAGCATTTTGTGTCTACCTTTGATTTTACCAGCATCTGCAGTTCTTTCTTAAACATCTTCTATTTCAGTCGGTAGGATCTCGATTCAAAACATCACCCATCCCTTCTCTCCAGAGATGCTGCCTGTCCCGCTGAGTTACTCCAGCATTTTGTGTCCATCTTCAATTTAAACCAGCATCTGCAGTTCATTCCTACACATCTTTTATTTCAACAGCATCTTCCTGTATTGTCCACCGTAAGATGTAGGTGTAGAAATAGGCCATTCGATCCATCGAGACTACTCCATCCTCGATCATGGCTAATCCTTCTTTCCCTCTCAACCCCATTCTCCTGCCTTCTCCCCATAACCTTCGATGCCCATTACTAATAATCTAACAATCTCCACCTTAAAACTATCCATTGACTTGGCCTCCACAGCCGTCTGTGTCAAGGAATTCCACAGATTCACCACCATCTGGCAAAAGAAATTCCTCCTCCTTAGATCTCTTAATTATTACCTAGAATCATTATTGTGATCAATGAACAGAATAATTAATTTTATCCATCATTCATATCCAGAAATCCATTTTGGATGGATTCAAATAATGAGTCACTACAGCTCACTGGATTAGAGAATTCTAGATTCACCATCCCCTGCACAAAGGAGTTTCCCCACTGCTCAAACCTAAACATCATGCAACTCCTTCTTCCAAGATGGAGCCCTGGTTTTAGACTTCTCACGTACTATAACAACATTTAAAAATACAATTTGCACAGATACATGGATAGGAAAAGGTTTAGCAGGATATGGGCCAAACTGGACTGTTTGCCCTCCCCCCTTCAGGGAGGCGGTACAGGAGCCTCAGGTCTCGTACCAGTAGGATGAGGAACAGCTTCTACAATAATACCATCACATAGCTGAACTCGGAGTCCCGCCGATGGACTTCTCCAGTCTCTCCGTCCACATTGTTCGATTATTGTTTGATTATTCTGTATTTTTATTTTTATTTCTATATTGCACTATACTACGGACTGACGCTAAACTGCATTTCATTGTACCCATACTCGTATTTGTGCAATGACATTAAAGTTGAATTAAATTGAATTGAATTGGAGCAGGTGGGACTAGCTTAGATGGGGCAGCTTGGATGAGTTGGGTCTAAAGGCCTGTTTCCTTGCTGTATGACGCATCCTTTATCTCGAGTTATTTGAAGTGTCATATATTCATAAATTTGAGGAACAGAATTAAGTAATTCAGCCCAGCAGGTCTTCTCGGGCAGATCTATCGTAATAATATGCAATATAGTTAATTCATTCTTGCAAACCGTTCGTGTTTATTTTACAACACAGCCACAGTCCATGCTGCATGACTATAATTTTACAATAAAAGATAATTCTCAAATTGCATTAGATATAAACATACGGGTAGACACAAAATGCTGGAGTAACTCAGCGGGTCAGGCAGCAAAAGTGCACACATTGGGTGATGCAACCTATCTCCTTTTTGTTACAATCTGTTACAATCTGTCCGTTACATTGTTTCCAGCTGCTCGATACATTGTTGCATTGAGGGGATTTTTTTTTTAACATCAGAGGAAGTTGCAACAGTCGCCTGGCCTCACGGTGCAAGGTGGGGAATCTCCCACTGAAGTTGCCCCAGCTACACTCCCTTCCCCTCCTTTCCTTTCCCTACCCCTATCCCCATGCCCTCCCCTCACACCCCCTATCCCATCTTCCCCATCCTCCCTTCAACCCCCCTCACTTAATCCCCCTCTCCCTATCTCCACCCTTCCCCACTTTATCCCCTTCCCTATCTATCCTTACCCCCTCCACCTCTCTCCCTCCCCATCTTCCCCTTCCCCTCCACTACCCTTCCTCTTACACCTCTCCCCCTTCCCTTCCCTCCCCTTACACCTCGCTCCCCACTACCCATCTCCTACCTTGTATTTGTCCTCTCTCCCTCCTTCTTCCCCAAGCTATCTCCCCCTCCCCTTACATTGTTTCCAGCTGCCCCTAACATCAGAGGAAGTTGCAACCTGGCCTCCTCTCTTCCCTGAAGTTGCCCCAGCTTCCTCCCCTCTACCCCTTATGCCCTCTCTCCCCCTCCCCCTCCCCTTCTCCTTACCCTCTCCCTCTCCTCCTCTCATCCCCCTCTCCCCTTCCCCTTACCCCCTCCTCTCCCCTTCTTCCCACTCTCCCCTTCCCTTCCCCCTCCCCTCCCCCCAGCCACTCTTCCCTTCCTCCCCTCCCCCTGCCGCTTGGCCAGGTGGGCCTCCCACATGTACACGGCCCATGAGAAGACGAGGACCGAGTAGAAGATCTGGTTCTCGGTGTTTAACTCCGCCACGGCCTGGATCATGATGGTGGTTCCGTCGCTTCCGCCCCTCAACCCGCGGGAAAAACAACTACTGGACGTTTAAACGGTTCTTTATGATGACTCGGCCCTTGTCTGTGAGCCGCGGAGACGATGCTGTCTCTGTCTCTGTCTCTGTCTCTGTCTCTGTCTCTGTCTCTATCTCTCCCTCCCTCTCTCCTTCTCCCTCTCTCCCCGGGGCTGAAACTCTCGACTTTACTCTCTATTTCAGTGACAATTCTCTGCCCCCTCCAGCTCCGTGTGCTCCTCACTCAGCGGTCCGACCCGGCCTGGCCTGGCCCACCTCGATGCCGGCTCGGCTCGGCTGTGCCGCACTTTAATCAGTCCGGCCCGGGCAGGAAGCTGCAGCGTCACGGTCTTCCGTTCCCTTTCAATGGAGATGTAGAATACAAGAGACATTTATTTGTCACAATGGACACAAATTGCTGGGGTGACTCAGCAGGACGGGCAGCATCTCTGGGGGAGGAGGGGGGGGTCGAGACCCTTCTTAGGGAAAAGGGAAACGAGAGATATAGACGATGATGTGAAGAGATAAAGGACAATGAATGAAATATATGCAAAAAAAGTGACGATGATGATGATAGCTGTTTGTAAGTTAATTGGCCAAGTATTCACATACAAGGAATTTGCCTTGGTGCTCCGCCCACAAGGTGGGTGAAAACGAGAAGCTGGTGCGACTTGGGTGGAGGAGCGATTGAGAGAGAGAGAGAGGGAATGCCAGGGCTACTTGAAGTGAGAGAAATCAATATTCGTACCACTGGGCAGGGTCATCTTAACGCATGAGCACGCTGGGCAGTTGCCCGGGTCCCCATGCTAATCTATGTATGTTGTGATTTGCTGTCAATAAATAAATACTATACTATACTAAACTATAAATATTTGTTATTGGAAAATGCATATTTAGAAGCTCCGCAGACCGCGGCTTCAGGATGTCGTAGTCCACGGGCCAGCGGTCAGAGCACTTCTTCTAGCGGCCCCCGGCAAGGGATCGCCCGGCTCCACGATAGAAAGTCCACACTGCGCCCGCTGCTGAAGCTCTGGACCCGACTCCGGGAAAGGCCGCACCAATCCAAGCTGTTAGGCCGCGAGGGAGGGAGAAATGTAACTCGGTAGAAAAGTCGTATTTCACCGAGGTAAGTGACTAAAAAAATGTTTCCCCCAATTCCCAAATCCCATCCACCCCCCCCCCCCCCCCCCCCCCCCCCCCACCCCACAACACACTTTTAGACATACTAAAAACAAAAGTGGAAAGGACGAACAGCTGCTGGCGAGACTGCCGGCTCATTGGTGCCACTCGTTGTTCAAACGTTTGTGTTGCTTAATCTTTGCTGTACAAGCATGTTTTTTAATGTTTAAACACTGATATTGCTGGTAGTACCAATAAGTATACCTTTAATTTTATCGACCATTTACATTTTTATTCCTGGGAGTGGTTCCGTTGTTGGTGCATATACGCCAATCAAACACTCTCGAGACTCTTTTGACATTCTTGACATTTACTCCCTCAAGCTGCCTCAGCAAGGCCAGCAGTATAAACAAGGACCAATCTCACCCTGGTCTCTCCCTCTTCTCCCCTCTCCTATCAGGCAAGAGGCAGTGAAGTGCGAAAACGCACACCTCCACATTCAGGGACAGTTTCTTCCCAGCTGTTATCCGGCGACTGAACCATCCACTCACCAGCTAGAGAATGGTCCTGACCTCCCATCAACTTCTTAGGAGACCTTCAGATTCAGATTCAGATTCAGATTCAATTTTAATTGTCATTGTCAGTGTACAGTACAGAGACAACGAAATGCATTTAGCATCTCCCTGGAAGAGCGACATAGCAAATGATTTGACTAAATAATAATAATAAGTGTGGGGGGGGGGGGGGGGGGGAGTGGTGATTGGCAGTCACCGAGGTACGTTGTTGAGTAGAGTGACAGCCGCCGGGAAGAAGCTGTTCCTCGACCTGCTGGTTCGGCAACGGAGAGACCTGTAGCGCCTCCCGGATGGTAGGAGGTTAAACAGTCCATGGTTGGGGTGAGAGCAGTCCTTGGCGATGCTGAGCGGCCTCCGCAGACAATGCTTGCTATCAGACTATCTTCAGTACGACACTGCATGACAAACCACACTGTGGACGACTTGATTGTAATCATGTACTGTATAATCTTTTTGTTGACTGGTTAGCATGCAACAAAAATGCTTTTCACTTTACCTCGCTACACGTAAACTAAACGAAATAATTAAACTCTTGAAACGAGGAAACACTTTTTCTCCCAGAGAGTTGTGAGTCTGTGGAATTCTCTGCCTCAGAGGGCGGTGGAAGCTGGTTCTCTGGATGCTTTCAAGAGAGAGCTAGATACGGCTCTTAAAGATAGCGGAGTCAGGGGATATGGGGAGAAGGCAGGAACAGGGTACTGATTGGGGATGATCAACCATGATCACATTGAATGGCGGTGCTGGCTCGAAGGGCCAAATGGACTACTCCTGCACCTATTGTCTAGTGTCCAATGAATCCAACTGCACACAGAGTCAAGGGAGAGGCAATTGCTTTCTAAATGACAGGAGAATCTCCACATGCACCATGGAGCTCGATAATGCAGTCTAGAGACTGATGTGACTGTGAGGACAATCATCCTGCAGAAATATCTGCTTGTATTTACATGGCAGCTTTTCCTGGCAACACACAGGACTTTGCAACTGATATTATCCAAGCATGGTTACCATTGTGATGTGGTCATAGTGGTTGCTACACTTCCTACATCACAATGGTAACCATGCTTGAATAATATCAGTTGCAAAGTCCCGTGTGTTGCCAGGAAAAGCTGCCACGTAAATACAAGTCAATCTTTCTGCCGGATGATTAGCCTCACAGTCACATTGGTCTCTAGACTGGATTATCGAGCTCCACGATGCATGTAGATATTCTCCCGTCATTCCAAAAGCAGTTGCCTCTCCCTTAGAAAAATAGACACATAGACAATAGGTGCAGGAGGAGGCCATTTGGCCCTTCGAGCCAGCACCGCCATTCATTGTGATCATGGCTGATCGTCCCCTGTCAATAATCCGTGCCTGCCTTCTCCCCCCATATCCCTTGACTCCACCAGCCCCTAGAGCTCTATCTAACTCTCTCTTAAATCCATCCAGTGACTTGGCCTCCGCTGCCTTCTGTGGCAGAGAATTCCATAAATTCACAACTCTGGGTGGGTGAAAAAGGTCTTAAATGCCCTCCCCTTTATTCTAAGACTGTGTGGCCCCTGGTTCTGGACTCGCCCAACATTGGGAACATTTTTCCTGCATCTAGCTTGTACAGTTCTTTTATAATTTTATATGTTTCTATGAAATCCCCCCTCATCCTTCTAAACTCCGGTGAATACAAGCCTAGTCTTTTAAATCTTTCCTCATATGACAATCCCACCATCCCAGGGATCAATCTCGTGAACCTACGCTGCACTTCCTCAATCACAAGGATGTCCTTCCTCAAATTAGGAGACCAAAACTGTACACAATACTCCAGATGTGGTCTCACCAGAGCCCTATACAACTGCAGAAGAACCTCTTTACTCCTATACTGAAATCCTCTTGTTATGAAGGCCAACATTCCATTAGTTTTCTTCACTGCCTGCTGTACCTGTAAGCCAACTTCCGGTGTACAAGGACGCCCAGGTCTCGATGCTCCGAGAGTGTCGAGAGTGTTTAATTGTGGGAACAATGGTATTGTACAGACAGTTTTCTTCAGAAGAAGAGTCCTGATCCAAAATGTTTACCTCTTCATCCCTCTTCTTTCAGTCTGAAGAAAGGTCCCGACCCGAAGTCACCTGGACATTTTCTCCAGAGATACTGCCTGACCTGCTGAGTCACTCCAGCACTTTGTGTCTATCTCTGAAATGTCATCTGTCCATTTCCTTTTCCCAGATAGACATTTGGACCACACAACCCAAGAACTCTTTCTTTGATTTCTATTATCTCTTTGATTTATTTGTTCTTATTAAGTTTAAAAAAACAAAAACAATTTAAACACAATAATTTGGTTTCTAGATGGAGTCATTTTGCGAATCAGTTTTACCGGATGGTAAATACATGCACATGGTTAAAACAAGACGGCTAAATGACAAATTACGTTTTCACGTTCTTCCTGCGACTGCTTGTTTCCTACAGATGCTGCGGTTTCCTCCCACACTCCAAGACGTGTGTGTGTGTGGGTTTGTAGGTTAATTGCCCCTCTGTAAATTTCCCCTCGTGTGAAGGGTGTGGATGCGAAAGTGGGATTGCATAGAACTAGTGTCAATGGGTGATTGATGCTCTCGATGGGCTGAAGGGCCTGTTTCCATGCTGTATCTCTAAACTCCAAAGACACATGTTTAATGTTTTATGTGTCATTCCTAACTGTCACTGTATGTCATGTTGTCACTTGCAGGCGGAGCACCAAGGCAAATTCCTTGTATGTGAATACTTGGCCAATAAACTTATTCATTCATTCATTGTCATCCTCTTCCCAGCTGTGTTTAATCCAGTGTAGACCACAACACTGAATTTAAACATTGCCATGTATGTCGTACATAAAAAACAGCTTGCAAAAGTATACCTCCGTTTTCTTTTTTTTATAATAATTGGAGGGATATCGATTATGTGTAAGCAGATAAGAGTTGGTCTTGGCATCATGTTCAGCACAGGCATTGTGGGCCGAATGGCCTGTTTCTATGGTGTACTATAAAGTACAGCAACGTTTCTGTGCTGTTCTACAAGGTACGATAAAGTCCTGTGCTCGAGAACTTTCTCACAATTAACGACACAAGTTTTCCGGTCTGAATAAGGGTCCTGACCCGGAATGTCCTCTATCCATTCTCACCACAGATGCTGGCTGACCCACTGTATAACTCCAGCACTTTTTGTTTTATCCATTGCTGTTATTGCACCCTCCCACCAATGGTGGCACTGTAACACCAAAGAATACAAAGTGCTGGAGGACTGACCACTGTGGCGCAGCGGGTAGAGCCGCTGCCTCACGGAGCGAGAGACCCAGGGTTCGATCCTGACCTCAGGTACTGTCCGCGTGGTGTTTGCACGTTCTCCCTACGACCGCGTGCGTTCCCTCCGGTTTCTTTCCACATCCCAAAAACATGCAAGTCTGTCCCCCTCTGTAAATTGCCCCTAGTGTGGAGGTTGTGGATGTGAAAATGGAATAACATAAAACTAGTGAGGATAGGCCTGAACTTGATGGGCTGAAGGGCCTGTTTCCATGCTGTGTCTCCAAACTAAACTAATTTTCAACCAGGGAAGGTGAGGGGTGAAAGGAACCTGAGGGGTAACATTTTATCACAAAGGGTGGTAGGCGTATGGAATGAGCTGCTGGAGCAGGTAATTGAAGCAGGGACTATCATAACGTTTAAGAGACATTAGGACATTAATAAGATAGGTTTAGAGGGATATCGGCAGGGTGGAAGATTGCAACCTTCACGTGGTCCGCCCTGTTTCGACTAATGCAATCAACTCGACGTGCATAAACGGAAGATCAAATAGAACAAGTTGTCCAACAACTTTAGGCTGTGCACGACAAGTGTAGATGGGGCATGTTGGTCGGTGTGGGCAAGTTGGGCCAAAGGGCCTGTTTCCACGCTATGACTAGGAGAAGCAGTACCGATAAGCAGAGATAATGAACAAACAACATATGAGGTTTGGTGCATTCAATAAAAAAGTTCTTTACTGTGACAATTCAACAAGTTGAAGATTATTTAAGTGATTTGTTGCAATCAATTGTTGCCTTGACATGATCAGGAAGAAAGTTTCACTCTTGACAGTTTCTGCCATGGGTCGGAGTTTGCTTCAGACTGTATGGTGGGATTCCGGTTCTGTGCTGAAGGCGCTCGGGGTGTGGCACCGTGAGCAGATACAACTCGAGGATCGGCTGGTGCACTCCGAGCCCGTCACACGACGGGTCATCTTCTTTGCAAATTTCATGATCATGTCCTCCATGTCACGGATCTTCATCTCCATCTGCTGGAGTTTCCGCATTATCTTCTCCTGGATGGCTAGCCCTCTGCGGAAACGTTTGATCTCTTTCCTCTTCTTCTCGTTCTTCTGGTACTTTTTGTTAGAGGAGGACCCTATTTTCAAAATGCAGGCGTATTTCTCCCACATTTTCTGCAAGAAACACATCGCTGTTTAGTTTAGAAACTGGCCCTTCAGCCCACCGAGTCCACGCCAACCAGCAACCACCCGTACACTAGCTCTATGACGGCACTGTGTCGCAGCGGTAGAATTGCTGCCTTATGCCCCTGTCCCACTTAGGAAACCTGAATGGAAACCTCTGGAGACTTTGTGCCACACCCAAGGTTCCCAGAGGTTTTTGTCAGTCTCTCTGCCTGCTTCCACTACCTGCAACCTCCGGCAACCACCTGCAACCTCTGGGAACCGGAAGGAAACCTTGGCAAAGTCTCCAGAGGTTTCCGTTCAAGTTTCCTAAGTGGGACAGGGGTATATTACAGTGCCAGAGACCCATGGTCGATCCTGTCTACGGGAGCTGTCTGAATAGAGTTTGAACATTCTCCCTGTGACCGCGTGCGTTTTCTCTGGGTGCTCTGGTTTCGGCCCACACTCCAAAAACGTATAGGTTTGTAAAATTGTCCCTAGTGTGTAGCATGGTGTTAGTGTATGGAGTATCGCTGTTCGGCACAGACTCGGTGGGCCGAAGGGCCTGTTTCCATGCTGTACCTCTAAAGTCTAACCCTACACACTAGGGACAATTTACAGAAGCCAATTAACCTGCAAACCCGCACTTCTTTGGAATTTCGGAGGAAGCATGAGCACCCGGAGGAAACCCACGCAGTCACAGGGCGAACGTTCAAACTCTGTACCAACAGCAGCCGAGGTCAGGATCAAACCCGGGTCCCTGGCGCTGTGAGGCAGCAACTCTACCGCTGCGCCACCGTGCTCACAGAGAGCTATCAAAACACCAACACCTCAACTTCTTCAGGAGACTACAGAGATTCAACATGTCATAGAGTCATACAGCGGGGAAACAGACCCTTCGGCCCAACGCGTCTATGCCGATCCAGATGCCCCATTCTAACCTAGTCCTATTTAGCTGCATTTGGCCCATTGCCCTCTAAACCTTTCTTCCTCAAGTGTCTTGTGCATCTGTTTCTGGACCTACTTCAACTACCTGCTATCTGGAAGCTCGGTCCATGCACCCACCACTATCTGAGAGACAAAGGGGCATCTCGGGTTCCAATTAAATATTTCCCCTCTTATCTTAAACCGATGAGCTCTGGTTCGTGATTCCCCTCTCCTGGGTACAAGACTGTGCATTGATCCTATCTGATTTTGTACTCCTCTACAAGATCACCGCTCAGCTTCCTGCACTCCAAGGAATTAACTCCTAACCTGCCCAATCCTCCGCTTACAGCTCGGCAACTAAAGTCCTGGCAACATCCTCATCAAGTTGTGAAAACGCACACCTCCAGATTGAGGAAGGGTCTTGACCCGAAACGTCACCTATTTGGGGGGTGGAAGATTGCAACCTTCACGTGGTCCGTCCTGTTTCGATTAATGCAATCAACTCGACGTGCACAAACAGAAGATCAAATAGAACAAGTTGCCTACAACTTTAAGCTGTGCACGTCAAACGAAAGAAGAAGAAGTCACCTATTCCTTCACTCCATAGATGCTGCCTCACCCGCTGAGTTTTCTCCAGCATCTTTGTCTACCTCCAGATTCAGGGTCAGTTTCCTTCCAGCTGTTATCAGGCAACTGAACCATCCTCTCGCCAACTAGAGAGTGGCCCTGACCTACCATCTACCTCCTTGGGAGACCCTCGGGCTACCTTTAATCGGACTTTTCCGAACTTTGTCTTGCACTAAACGTTATTCCCTTTATCCTGTATCTTCTGAACACTGTGGATGGTTTGACTGTAATCACATATAGTCTTTCCGCTGACTGGATAGCGCACAAGAAAAAAAAGCTTTTCACTGTACCTCGGTATACATGACAATAAATTAAACTAAACTAACCAACCTTAATGTGGGAAGAAACTTAAGCACCGAGGGATAACGCAAGTTGTCACAGGGGGAATGGTGTAAGCCACATAGGCAGCACCAAAGATCTGGATGGACTTTGGTCCCTGGAACTACGAGGCAGATTGTTAAGGGCTTGGACACACTAGAGGCAGGAAACATGTTCCCGATGTTGGGGGAAGTCCAGAACCAGGGGCCACAGTTTAAGAATAAGGGGCAAGCCATTTAGAACGGAGACGAGGAAACACTTTTTCTCACAGAGAGTGGTGGGTCTGTGGAATTCTCTGCCTCAGAGGGCGGTGGAGGCCGGTTCTCTGGATGCTTTCAAGAGAGAGTTAAAGATAGGGCTCTTAAAAATAGCGGAGTCAGGGGATATGGGGAGAAGGCAGGAACGGGGTACTGATTGGGGATGATCAGCCATGATCACAGTGAATGGCGGTGCTGGCTCGAAGGGCCGAATGGCCTCCTCCTGCACCTATTGTCTATTTTGTCGTTTGAGAAATTGTCTTTTCCTTGACTCGATGACATACAAATTGAAACTTTTCACTGTATCTCGGTACATGAGACAGTAATAATTATATTAAGCTAGACTAATCTGTGATCCTGACGGAGCCACAACCTGTTTTGTTTCTCATTGTTACTTTTTTTGCATGTCTTTCATTCATCTGTACAACATCTCTCTACATCACTGTCTATATATCTCCTTACTCTTTCCCCCGACTCTCAGTCCCGCACAGAAGGGTCTCGACCCGAAACGTCACCTATTCCTTTTCTCCAGGGATGCTGCCTGGACCCGCTGACTTGCTCCAGCTTTTTTTGTGTCTATCTTCTGCTGGAAGAACTCAGTGGGCCACCAGGCAGCATCTGCGGAGGGTGAACAAGATTGCTGGAGAAACTCAGCGGGTGCGGCAGCATCTATGGAGCGAAGGAAATAGGCAGGTGGGAAATAGGTAACGTTTCGGGCCGAAACCCGGAAGGGTTTCGTCCCGAAACGTTGCCTATTTCCTTCGCTCCATAGATGCTGCCGCACCCGCTGAGTTTCTCCAGCAATCTTGTCTACCTTCGATTCTCCAGCATCTGCAGTTCCTTCTTGACCATCTGCGGAGGGAATGGACAAGACCACGCTTCGGGTCTGGACCTTTCCGCAAACTAACCCGACCGAAAGTAAGGATGGACTGACATGTTGCACCATCCAAGATTGAGTGTTGGACTTAGTCCAACCAATGCCATGGGTGACCATTTGGGAAGGTAGCCTAGCACCAGTCAATGCCTTCAAGAAGAAAACGGAGAGAAGATCCAGATCAATTTTTCAAGACATGGGCACCCTTTACCGAATTCTTACAAGGATCATATGGTGCAACGCAATTTTGGATTTAATCCAACTATGGGTTGGGTGGGGTGGGCGGTGGGTGAGGGGGCAGGTATATCTGTGGAATTCTCTGCCACAGAAGGTAGTTGAGGCCACAGTTCATTGGCTATATTTAAGAGGGAGTTAGATGTGGCTAAAGGAATCAGGGGGTAGGGAGAGGTAAGGCAGGTACAGGATACTGAGTTGGATGATCGCAATGAATGACGGTGCAGGCTCGAAGGGCTGAATGGCCTACTCCTGGCACCTATTGTCTATGTTTCCAACTCCACATTTTTCTTTTTTTCCCTTTCCTTTTCTTCTCTTCTTTTTTCCTTTCCCTCTTTTATATGTTTATTCCCGCTTTGACCACACTACTTTGGAATTCTAGGAGTTCCATTTTTTCTCTCTCTTCTTCTTTCTCTTCCTTTTCCTTCATTTTGAGGTTTAAAGGTCAAAATTGAAGTTGTACAACGATTGTACAATTTTACGCGCCTGAATGTTTTATTCTTGTGCAATTGCTTCTAATAAAAATAATTTTAAAAAAAAAAAAAAAAAAAAAAACGGAGAGAGCAGACATTAAAACTTGAAAAAAGAGGAATTTACAGTCTTTGTGTGGCTGGACGTGGTACAAAACAGCATTGGACATTTAGCCAAGGAAAAACGCCACTGAAGTGGGTTGCATGTGTTCACCAATGTTGGGGGTGCAGAGATTTCTCCTGATCTCGCTTTCACAATGGAACACCCTGCATCCTGAGCCTATGACCTTGTGTCCTGGACTCGAAATAGAGTCACAGAGCACGAAACAGGCCCTCTGGTCTGACGCGACCATCTTGTCCAAGATGTCCCATCTAAGCTAACAAATGATTTCAAAAAAAAACAGATTTTTAAAATCTAAGCTTCCAAATAATCTTTCAGCATGGAAACGAGCACCGGCCCAACACGTCCATACTGACCAAGTTGCCCCATCTAATCTTCCACATAGTCATACAGCATGGAAACAGGCCCTTCGGCCCAACCTATCCATACTGCCCCATCTAATCTTCCACATAGTCAATAGACAATAGGTGCAGGAGCAGACCATTCGGCCCTTCGAGCCAGCACCTCCATTCAACGTGATCATGGCTGATCAGCCTCAATCAGTACCCCATTCCCTGCCTTCTCCCCATATCTCCTGACTCTGCTATTTTTAAGAGCCCTATCTTTTCTAGCTCTCTCTTGAAAGCATCCACAGAACCGGCCTCCACCGCCCTCCACCGGCAGAGAATTCCACAGACTCACCACTCTCTGTGAGAAAAAGTGTTTCCTCGTCTCCGTTCTAAATGGCTTACTCCTTATTCTTAAATACAGCATGAAAGCAGGCCCTTCGGTCTAACTTATCCATACTGCCCCATCTAATCTTCCACATAGTCATACAGCATGGAAACAGGCCCTTCGGCCCAACTCGACCATGCTGACCAAGATGCCCATCTAAGCTGGTTCTATTTCCCCATGTTTGGCCAACATCCCTCTAAACACACAATCAGACGACGTTGTACTAATGTTTAACAAAAAGCAAGAGCCAAGTTTAGCACCACATCTTCCTTGTCTTCACAACTAACCAGTAGTGTATTCTGAATCCGACTTTTCTTCAGATAGTTAATGCAGAAACATATCATGATGATGAGGCAGGCAACCAGGAAGGCCCTGACCACAACATTGTTGAAGATGAAGCTGAGGTCATTTTCCTGCACAGCCTGCGGTATGCACCAGGGCCGAGAGGGTTTGCTGGTGAAGTCATTAGGAATGGTCTCTGTCCGGACCCGCTGCCAGGCTCGGCACCCGGTGGTCTCGCAGTGCTCGGGGGGAGCCGGCCGCCTGGAGGAAAAGAACTCGGAGAGGAGTGCGGCCATTCTGCGTCGCGAAGAGGAGCGAGTGGCAGATGAGTGTGCTCAGTGGTAGGGATGGGCCACACTGTGCCCGGGTACATCTGACCCTGGCAGTGTTCACGGGGAGAGCATTGTGAGGTAACAACACTGCTTGTGATGCCTCCTCTGCTCCCAACTGCCCTCAACACTAAAATCTTCAGCCCCCAGCCTCCCTCCCCCCCAACATCTTGTATATCAGTCTATGAAAGTAAGCATGCAGGTACAGCAGGCAGTAAAGAATGAAAATGGCATGTTGGCCTTTATAACAAGAGGAATCGAATATAGGAGCAAAGAGGTCCTTCTGCAGTTGTACAGAGCCCTAATGAGACCACACCTGGAGTATTGTGTTCAGTTTTGGTCCCCTAATTTGAGGAAGGACATTCTTGCTATTGAGGGAGTGCAACGTAGGTTTACAAGGTTAATTCCCGGGATGGCGGGACTGTCATATGCTGAGAGAATGGAGCAGCTGGGCTTGTACACTTTGGAGTTTAGAAGGATGAGAGGTTATCTCATTGAAACATATAAGATTGTTATGGGTTTGGACACACTAGAGGCAGGAAACATGTTCCCGGTGTTGGGGGAGTCCAGAACCAGGGGCCACAGTTTAAGAATAAGGAGTAAGCCATTTAGAACGGAGACGAGGAAACACTTTTTCTCACAGAGCGTTGTGAGTCTGTGGAATTCTCTGCCTCAGAGGGCGGTGGAGGCAGTTTCTCTGGATGCTTTCAAGAGAGAGCTAGATAGGGCTCTTAAAAGTAGCGGAGTCAGAGGATATGGGGAGAAGGCAGGAACGGGGTCCATACAGACAGCACTCGTGGTCAGGATTGAACCCGGGACTGGCGCTGAAAGGCAGCAACTCTACCGCTGAGCCCAAATGGCCGACTCCTGCACCTATTGTCTATTGTCTATCTTCAGTGGACCTTTGTGACATAAAGGCTCGTGCACAGTGGCACAGCGGTAGAGTTACTGCCTTACAAGCACCACGTACCTAGACCCCGTTCCTGCAAGCACCATCCTGACCACGGGTGCTGGCTGTACGGAGTTTGCACGTTCTCCCTGTGACCATGTGGGTTTTCTCCGGGTGCTCCGGTTTCCTCCCACACTCCAAAGACGTGCAGGTTGTAGGTTAATTGGCTTCGGTAAAATTGGTAAATAGTCCCTCCTGTGCGGGACAGTGCTAGTGTGTGAGGTGATTGCAGGACTTGATGGGTCGAAGGGCCTGTTTGCTCGCTGCATGTCAAATCCAAAAAATGAAAACACAAAGGCCCAAAGAGGCTGTGGAGGCCAAGTCAATTGATATTTTTAAGGCAGAGATAGACAGATTCTTGATGAGGGTAGACACAAATGCTGGAGAAACTCAGCGGGTGCAGCAGCATCTATGGAGCGAAGGAAATAGGCAACGTTTCGGGCCGAAACCCTTCAGGAAGGAAATAGGTAACGTTTCGGGCCGAAACCCGGAAGGGTTTCGGCCCGAAAAGTTGCCTATTTCCTTCGCTCCATAGATGCTGCTGCACCCGCTGAGTTCCTCCAGCATTTTTGTGTACCTTCGATTTTCCAGCATCTGCAGTTCCTTCTTAAAACAGATCCTTGATTAGTACTTCTGTCAGGGGTTATGGGGAGAAGGCAGGAGAATGAGGTTGGGAGGGAGAGATAGATAGATCAGCCGTGATTGAATGGCGGAGTAGACTCAATGGGCCGAGTGGCCTAATTCTGCTCCTATCACTTATGACCTTATGACACAGAGAGGCATTCACTGAGCCAAAGCCTCACTGCCTGAACACACTGGGCATATAATGGCCTGATACCAACTTTGATGTTCTCCCAGCGAGATCAAAACTCTTTGACCACATTCTTGGCACCTGTTCTAACATTGCTTGGCTCGCTGAAGGGACATATGTTTTCTGCTGCTGTGAACAGAACGGGGTGTGTTGGCTGCGCAGGAAATCAAAGCCATTACTGTTTCTGCTGCTGTCCTTGGGGCAATTCAACCTGATACCTCAGGAAACACTGTACAGATAAACACGCTACATGCATGCTCACTCACACGTAAACATACATGTTCAAGTCCAAGTGTGTTTATTGTCATGTGTCCCTGTATGGGACAATGAAATTCTTGCTTTGCTTCAGCACAACAGAACATAGTAGGCATTTACTACAGAACAGATCAGTGTGTCCATATACCATGATATAAATATATACACACACATGAATAAATAAACTGATCAAGTGCAAATAACAGAAAATGGGTTATTAATAATCAGAGTTTTGACCGAGGCAGGTTTAATAGCATGGCGGGTGTGGGGAAGTAGCTATTCCTGAACCTGGTTGTTGCAGTCTGATACATTTAGTGTTATACATTTAGAAACATAGAAAATATGTGCAGGAGGAGGCCATTCGGCCCTTCGAGCCAGCACCGCCATTCAATGTGATCATCCCCAATCAATAACCCGTGCCTGCCTTCTCCCCATATCCCTTGACTCCACTAGTCCCTAGAGCTCTATCTAACTCTCTCTTAAATCCATCCAGTGATTTGGCCTCCACTGCCCTCTGTGGCAGGCAATTCCACAAATTCATAACTCACTGGGTGAAAAAGTTATTTCTCACCTCAGTCTTAAAAGACCTCTTCTTTATTCTAAGACTGTGGCTCCTGGTTCTGGACTCGCCCAACATTGGGAACATTTTTCCTGCCCAGTCCTTTTATAATTTGATATGTTTCTATAAGATTCCCCCTCATCCTTCTAAAATCCAGTGAATACAAGCCTAGTCTTTTCAATCTTTCCTCATATGACAGTCCCCCCATCCCAGGGATCAATCTCGTGACCCTACGCTGCACTGCCTCAATCACAAGGATGTCCCCCCTCAAATTAGTAGACCAAAACTGTACACAATCCTCCAGATGTGGTCTCACCAGAGCCTTATACAACTGCAGAAGAACTTCTTTACTCCTATACTGAAATCCTCTTGTTATGAAGGCTAACATTCCATATATGTTATACATTGACACATGCTTGTGCGTAAATCTACATAAAACGTAGACACAAAGTGATGGAGTAACTCAGCGGGTCAGGCAGCGTCTCTGCATCTTTTGCCTCCAGAGATGCTGCCTAACCCACTGGGTTATTCCAGCACTTTGTGTCTATCTTTAGTATCAACCAGCATCTGCAGTTCTTTGTTTCTGCGTCAAACTATGCACCCAATGCAATGTACACATCGAGAACATATCACACACATGCACACACACACATATAAAGTCCTGACCTGTGCCACACGCACACGAACACACGCACATGCACACAAAAACACACACGAGAACACTTCTGCACACTTGTGCATGTGCAAACCGCACACATCTACACATGTATGCGCACCTGTCCTCACCCCTTGGGCACTAATGCACCTATAAAGGCGCACATGGACACAGTGCATGTACACACACACAGACACACACTGGTGGCTAGACTCACTTGCTGACAAAGAGAAGTGAGTGAAGGAGGGAGTAGGGTCGGTGCCTAATTTTTCCCCCCCCCCCCTCCCTCTCCTCCCCCCCCCCCCCCCCCCCCCCCTCCTCCCTTCCCCCCCCCCCCCCCCCACCCCCCCCCCCCCAGCCTGCCCCTCCCCAACTCCCACTTGTAACTGATTCATAAACGGGGCCAGTTGCGGCAATCCCTCAGCAAACTGCACCATGAGACGATGTTTACGATGTATCTGCGGTGAGGTTTGGAAGGGACTGTGAGCAAGGGTACAGGAGGCCGCTGGTGCTGGGGAATAGTGGCCCCCTTTTACCCGCCTCTGGCCCGGGCCAACGTCCATTCACTCCGCGTTGGTTCACATCGCCGGCGCGGAGACTGGTGAATGATGTGAAGGCTCTTTCTTCAGAATGACACGGGGAGGGGGGGGGCGGGGAGGCGTGGAACCCGTCCAAAGCTGCCTGTCAGCGTGAGGGATAAGGGGTTGCCTTCTCAGTCACAGCTGTCGTCCCCGCTCCTAATGTCACCCAGGTCAGGCCCGGGACAAGCCTGCCTCCCTCCTCTGTCTGTTTACCCATTTTAGAGATACAAGACTTGAGAAGTTGCAAAAATATATTGGGGGATTCAGCCGCGGCTGAGTGTGGGTTTATTCCCCCACACACACACACACACACACACACACACACATCTTTTCATTTTTGAAGTAGTTTTGGCCATCACCAAGTATTTATGTGTTTGCAAGGTAACGACTATGTACATAATTGGTGGCTGGCAGGGAACAAAGGCGCGCAGCTTGCTCGGGTCCCGGGACTGAAATGTTGCAATCTTTTGTTTGCAAGCTCGACTGAATACATCACTCATCCGGCCCTGGGTACGAATGGAGAGCAGACCTGTTCATTGCCATTCTGAGGGAGGACTCGCTGTCATCTCATCTCACCCCCCCCCCCCCCCCCCCCCCCCCCACCCCCCTTGTGGAATTGCAAGGATTAGTGAGTGGCAGGATCCACATGTACTTTGTTTAAGAAGGAACTGCAGATGCTGGAAAATCGAAGGTAGACAAAAATGCTGGAGAAACTCAGCGGGTGCAGCAGCATCTATGGAGCGAAGGAAATAGGCAACGTTTCGGGCCGAAACCCCTTGGGTTTCGGCCCGAAACGACCTAACGTTACCCGAAATTTCCTCCTTCCTGAAGGGTTTTCGAAAACTATTTCCGAAACGTTAGAAACCTAGAAATTTCCTTCAGGAGTAGGAAGGGTTTCGGCCCGAACCGCCATTCGTTGCCTAGTTCCTACCTGCCTTCTCTCCATAGATGCTGCAAGGGCATCCCGCCTGACTGGCCTCAACTACCCTTTGGCTCCAGAGCACTTTTTGTCTACCTTCCACAGCTGGACCCACGTATTATTCCGAAACTGCTATTTCCTTCCTAGGGTTTGCTCACGTTGAGCCTTTCTCTGTGCTGCTGCCCCGTTGATTAGTCTATTCCATCCGACAGCGAATCCGACAGCGAAGGAGCGAAGGCTATCTACATTTTTTCACCATGCACAAGTACCAGATTCAGATTCAATTTTAATTGTCATTGTCAGTGTACAGTACAGAGACAACGAAATGCATTTAGCATCTCCCTAGCATTTAGCATTTAGTATCACATTGAATTGGCACTAAACATTATTCCCTTATCACGTATCTATCCGCACTCTAGTTTTTTGTGTCCAACCTCGGTTTAAGTAATCAAGAAGGAACTGCAGACGCTGGAATCGTTCCATCAGTCTGAGGAAGGGTTTCGGCCCGAAACGTCACCTATTCCCTTCGCTCCATAGATGCTGCTGCACCCGCTGAGTTTCTCCAGCATTTTTGTCTACCTTCGGTTTAAGTAAAGTCTACAGTTCAGAGCAGCGAAATGTGGGCAGCCCAGACCACCACACAAACCCCTTACATCCCTTCCAGTGATAGACACAACGTGCTGGAGTAGCTCAGCGGGACAGGCAGCATCTCTGGAGGGAGGGCATGGCTCCAGAGATAGACATGGTGCAGGAGTAGGCCATTCGGCCCTTCGAGCCAGCACCGCCATTCAATGTGATCACGGCTGATCATCCCCAATCAGTACCCCGTTCCTGCTTCTCCCCATATCCTCTGACTCCGCTATATTTAGGAGCCCTATCTAGCCCTCTTTTGAAAGCATCCAGAGAACCTGCCTCCACCGCCCTCTGGGGCAGAGACGTTGCCTGTTCCGCTGAGTTACTCCAGCTTTTTGTGCCTATATTCGGTTTAAATCTGCAGTTCATTCGTACACAAGGAATGGGTGACGTTTCGGGTCGAGACCCTTCTTCAGACAGAGTCTGGGGGAAAAGGGAAACGAGAGATATAGACGGTGATGTGGTGAGATTCTCTCCCTTCCATTGACTCCATCTACACCTCACGCTGCCTCGGCAAGGCCAGCAGCATCATCAAGGACCAGTCGCACCCCCCTCCCCCCCCCCTCCCCCCAACAGGCAAGAGATACAGAAGTGTGAAAACGCACACCTCCAGATTCAGGGACAGTTTCTTCCCAGCTATTAACAGGCAGCTGAACCATCCCACCACAACTAGAGAGCAGTCCTGAACTACTATCTACCTCATTGGTGACCCTCGGATGCTTGATCGGACTTTGCTGGCTTACCTTGCGCTAAACATTATTCCCTTTATCGTGTATCTATCATTACGCTGTGAATGTCTCGATTGTAATCATGTATTGTCTTTCCGCTGACTTTTCCGCTATCAGCTTATTTATTCAGTAGAGTGTCGGCCCGAAACGTTGCCTATTTCCTTCGCTCCATAGATGCTGCTGCACCCGCTGAGTTTCTCCAGCTTTTCTGTGTAACCCAGCTTATTTATTCATGTGTGTATATATTTATATAATGGTATATGGACACACTGATCTGTTTTTGTAGTAATGTCTACTATATTCTGTTGTGCTGAAGCAAAGCAAGAATTTCATTGTCCTATCTGGGACACATAGAAACATAGAAAATATGTGCAGGAGTAGAGGCCATTCGGCCCTTCGAGCCTGCACCGCCATTCGATATGATCATGGCTGATCATCCAACTCAGTATCCCATCCCTGCCTTCTCTCCATACCCCCTGATCCCTTTAGCCACAAGGGGCCACATCTAACTTGGATGGAGAGAAGGCAGGTACAGGATACTGAGTTGGATGATCAGCCATGATCATATTAAATGGCGGTGCAGGCTCGAAGGGCCGAATGGCCTCCTCCTGCACCTATTTTCTATGTTTCTCTCCAGAGATGCTGCCTGTCCCGCTGAGTTACTCCAGATTTTTGTGTCTATCTCAGGCTAAACATTCACTTGTACAAGATTGTGGAGAATGATTGTTTGAAGATACTGCTCAGAAACAGGCCCTTCGGCCCATTGAGTCAATGCTGGCCATTTATCACCCGTTCACACTAGTTATATGGTATATTATAGACCACGGTGGCGCAGCGGTAGAGTTGCTGCCTCATAGCGTTTGCAGCGGCAGACCCGGGTTCGATCCTGACCACGGGTGCTTGTCTGTACGGAGTTTGTAGGTTTTCTCCGGGTGCTCCGGTTTACTGCAAAGACGTCCAATTAGGTTATTAATTGGTTTCGTTAAAAAAAAAAGTAAATTGTCCCTAGTGTGTGTGTGTAGGATCGTGTTAATAGTGTTAGTGTTCGGGGATCGCTGGCCAGCACGGACTCGGTGGGCCGAAGGGCCTGTTTCCGCGCTGTATCTCTCTAGAGTAAAAAAATAAAGATAGCTCTCTCTCTCTCTCTCTCATCTCTTAAGTGTCAACAGCCGAGGGAGGGTTTTGCATTCAGCTCTTTGTGGCAGGCAGCGATTTGCACGGAGCCTCTGGACTTTAGCCAGCTGAAGGCTCAGGCATTTGGTGCTGCCTTTGAAGGCGGTGTACAAAGGGAGGTCGGCGAGACGAGGGGAGGGGGAAGCGGTGCCGGCGACGGGGAGGAATGTGGAATCAATGGGAGATTCCTTCTAGCTGATCAAAGGCTAGATCTCGCTCTCTCTCTCCCTCCCTCCGCGCTATCTCGCTCCCTCCCCTCTCCCCTCTCCCTCGCTCTCCCTCACGTTCTGTCCCTCTCTCCCCCCACTCCCTCTTCCCTTCTCCCCCCACCCCCACTCTTTCTCTCTCTCTCTGCGCGTTCCGCTTGGCTGCGGTCTCCTGTTCATCTGCCCCGGCTCTGCCCGCTGATATCATCAGCCCCGCTTGACTTGAATTTCATTGCAGTGTCATTGCTGTCACCAAGGCAACTGAGGGTCCGGTATTTAAAGAACAAGCCCCAGACTCTTGGGAGAAGGTGGAGGAGGGGAGGGGAGGAGGGAGGGGGTGGTTTGTGAGCAGTCAGCACGGATGTACGCTGACCCTCTGGCCTGCCCTCCTTCCGACGGCCCCTCACCCCCCCCCCCCTCCCCCCCCCCCCCCCCCCCCCACCCCCCCTTCCTCCTCTCCCCCCACCTCCTCCAACCTTTCCCCCAGCAGCTGAAGTCCATCGGCAAACACAGTCAGTCCTCTTTCAGGGTGTGTGTGTGTGTGTGTGCGTGTGTGTGTGTGTGTGTGTGTGTGTGTGTGTGTGTGTGTGTGTGTGTGTGTGTGTGTGTGTGTGTGTGTGTGTGTGTGTGTGTGTGTGTGTGTGTGTGGTGTGTATGTGGGTTTATGTGTGTCCGTATGTGTATGTGGGTCTGTGTGTGTGGTGTGTATGTGGGTGTGTGTGGTGTGTGTGTGTGTGTGTGTGGATGTGGGTGTGTGTGTGTGTGTGTGTGTGGGTCTGTGTGTGTATGTGTGTGTGTCAGTGTGTGTCAGTGTGTGTGTGTCAGTGTGTGTGTGTGTGTGTGGGTCAGTGTGTGTGTGTGTGTCAGTGTGTGTATGTGTGTGTGTGTGTGTGTGGGTCTGTGTGTGTCAGTGTGTGTATGTGTGTCTGTGTGTGTCAGTGTGTATGTGGCACCGTGTGTGTGTATGTGGGTCAGTGTGTGTGTGTGTGTCAGTGTGTATCAGTGCATGTGTCAGTGTGTGTGTGTGTGTTCATTTAATTGCAGCTCGCCCCAACTCCAAGCAAGGAAGTAATTTTCAAAGGCATGGTTAGCATTTCTTTGATGTGAATGTTGCTAAAAGCCGCCGCGCTGTGTGTGTGTGTGGCCACACTGCCGCACATCTCATCAGGTTACATTCGCTGTCCGCTCTCAGGAGAGCACTGCTGGGCCTGCCTGATGATCACATTCGCGTTACCTTGGGACCGTTTTTCCACCGAGATCCCTCCCTCTGGTGTCACGTTTCACTCTTCTCCTTCCCTGACACCCCCTTTGTTCTCTTTTGTGACCCTCCGGTAAACGCGACAAAAATGAACCTAAACCTCTTGTTGTCCTCTTTCAGAAGGAACTGCTGATGCTGGAAAATCGAAGGTAGACAAAAATGCTGGAGAAACTCAGCGGGTGCAGCAGCATCTATGCAGCGAAGGAAATAGGCAACGTTTCGTCCCGAAACGTTGCCTATTTCCTTCGCTCCATAGATGCTGCTGCACCCGCTGAGTTTCTCCAGCATTTTTGTCTACCCTTTCATCTCTGCCCCTTGTCCATCCAGATAGGAGCAGAATTAGGCCATTCGGCCCATCAAGTCTATAGGGTGATTTCACCAAAGGTCAAATGAGCGTAGATCCCCCCTCACGTGACCGAAATTTTTAACTGGAGGACATATGTCAGTTCGGTACATATTAGTGAATGGGGAAACACCCACTTTCACACCCGTTAAAAACATGGAAAACGCTGAATTTCATCAAAACTAAGTTAATAATGCCTTAGTTTTGATGAAATTCAGCGAGCAAACGCGATAATTCCCGATATTTTGGATCTTAAAATCTCCACGGCAATTGTCAGCTGTTCACTTCCGCCGCTTTCTACCTTCAGTTCCCTCTTGTAATTACCTCACTTTCTATCTTTTTTTTTGCCTGAAAATTTAGGTCGCTGTGCTTCACGGTCACCCCGACTGGCACAGAAAATTTCAGCTCAAAAATCGGCCGTTTTCCATGTTTTTAACGGGTGTGAAAGTGCGTCTTTCCCCATTCACTTACATGTACCGATCTGACATATGTCCTCCAGTTAAATTTTTCGGTCACGTGAGGGGGGATCTACGCTCATTTGACATTTGGTGAAATCACCCTATTCCGCCATTCAATCATGGCTGATGTATCTTTACTGGCTATCTTATACGATTATTACTAAACTATCTATGTTTACTGGGTCAACATATTACTCGTACTCGCTGGAGTTAAGAAGGATGAGTGGGCACCTCATTGAAACTTACCGAATAGTGAAAGGCCTGGATAGAGTGGATGTGGAGAGGATGTTTCCACTGGTGGGAGAGTCTATGAACAGTGGGCACAGCCTCAGAATTAAAGGATGTCACGTTCCTTTGGGAAGGAGATGAGGAGGAATTTATTTAATCAGATGGTGGTGAATCTATGGAATTATTTGCCACAGAAGGCTGTGGAGAGCCAAGTCAATGGAGGCAGAGATAGATAGATTCTTGATTAGTACGGGTGTCAGGGGTTATGGGGAGAAGGCATGAGAATGGGGTGAGGAGGGAGAGATAGATCAGCCATGATTGAATGGCGGAGTAGACTTGATGGGCCGAATGGCCTATTTCTGCTCCATGAGATCATTCCAAGAGCTCTCCCGAGTTTAAAAAAAAATCAAACTCGTGGTAAGCACGGAGAATGAGCGTAGCGGGTACGTCGGAGCTCGGGGACGTCACAGAGCTAACGGCAGATCAGCACGGGAAGACTCGTGAAGATTTTTCAACATGATGAAAAAATGTCCACGAGAGCCCCGAGTACCGACGAGTGGCCATTACCGTAAATCTCCGAGTTCGAATCAGGGCAAACTCGGGGAGAGCTCTTGGAATGAACTCGTACAGTGGGACAGGGGTGGCCATATCATTGCCTCTCTCGAACGCAGTTACAGCGTGCTAGCAGAATCCTGGCCGATACATGTCATTTCCCGATACATGTACATTTTCACACAGAGAGTGGTGAATCTCTGGAACTCTCTGCCACAGAGGGTAGTTGAGGCCAGTTCATTGGCTATATTTAAGAGGGAGTTAGATGTGGCCCTTGTGGCTAAGGGGATCAGGGGGTATGGAGAGAAGGCAGGTACGGGATACTGAGTTGGATGATCAGCCATGATCATATTGAATGGCGGTGCAGGCTCGAAGGGCCGAATGGCCTACTCCTGCACCTAATTTCTATGTTTCTATGTCTTATGAACTAAACAAAAACTCCATCAGCCTCCAGGCAGCAGAGATCACACAGACGGAGGGGGGCAGCGCATTTTCCGTTCACATTTTATTCATTCTGGAACAACGTTTGGGTGGGTGGGGAGGGGGGGGGGGGGGTTAATATTCCCATCTCCGCACGGTGGTGCGTAACACGGGGCTCCCTCGCTCGTACTCTGTGAAGGGGGAGCCCGACCTGGAGCCGTCTCGACATTGGCAGCAAGTGTACTTGCAGTGTTGCGGGGGCTGCTGCACGGCTCGCTGCACGCTCAGCTGATCCAGAACATACACCACGATATCTTCCACCGCCATCAGCTTGCTTTCCACCACCCGCAGCCTCTTCGCCAGCTTCTCCTGGGCAAATATCTCTCTGCACAAGCAGTGGACATCCCTCTCGGATAGAGCCTTATTGGCGTTGCTGCCACAAGCCAACAACCTCCAGCTGAAATGTGTAAACTTCTTACAGAGCATCTAAGAAAAAAAACAAGAAAAAAACAAGAAGGTTCAAGTTCAAGTGAGTTTATTGTCATGTTCACACAGAGAGTGGTGAATCTCTGGAACTCTCTGCCACAGAGGGTAGTTGAGGCCAGTTCGTTGGCTATATTTAAGAGGGAGTTAGATGTGGCCCTTGTGGCTAAGGGGATCAGGGGGTACGGAGAGAAGGCAGGTACGGGATACTGAGTTGGATGATCAGCCATGATCATATTGAATGGCGGTGCAGGTTCGAAGGGCCGAATGGCCTACTCCTGCACCTAATTTCTATGTTTCTATGTGTCCCTGTATAGGACAATGAAATTCTTGCTTTGCTTCAGCACACAGAACATAGTAGGCATTTACTCCAAAACAGATCAGTGTGTCCATATACCATAATATAAATATATACACACACATGAATTAATAAACTGATCAAGTGCAAATAACAGAAAATGGGTTATTAATAATCAGAGTTTTGACCGAGCCAGGTTTAATAGCCTGGTGGCTGTGGGGAAGTAGCTATTCCTGAACCTGGTTGTTGCAGTCTTCAGGCTCCTGTTCCTTCTACCTGAAGGTAGCAGGGAGATGAGTGTGTGGCCAGGATGGTGTGTGTCTTTGATGATACTGCCAGCCTTTTTGAGGCAGCGACTGCGATAAATCCCCTCGATGGAAGGAAGGTCAGAGCCAATTGAACCATGTTTAAGAAGGAACTGCAGATGCTGGAAAATCGAAGGTAGACAAAAATGTTGGAGAAACTCAGCGGGTGCAGCAGCATCTATGGAGACGTGTCTGATTCCTTAATGGGTATCCAACTGACTGTAGGCTCGTTATTACCTGAAGAAGGGGCTAGACCCGAAACTTCACATCTCCGTGATCTCCAGAGATGCTTCTTGACCCGCTGAGTTCGTTACTCCAGCATTTTGTGTCTATCTTCTTAAACTAAACCAAACTATTTAAGAAGGAACTGCAGATGCTGGAACATCGAAGGTATACAGACAAAAGTGCTGGAGAAACTCAGCGGGTGCAGCAGCATCTATGGAGCGAAGGAAATAGGCAACGTTTCTAAGCCGAAGCCCCTTGGGGGTTTGGGAGAAGGAGACTAGAGATATGGAAGGTTAAGGTGTGAAAAGGACAGATCAAAACAGACAATGTACAAAGGAAATCGTTCATTGTTGGCTGAGCGGAAGGACTCTGTGTTGGGTTGGGTTGAGACCCTTCCTGAGACTGAGAGTCAGGGAGAGAGGAAAGTAGAGATATGGAAGGATAAGATGTGAAAACGATAGATCAAAACGGGCAATGCACAAGGAAATGTAGAATGGTCATGCTGGTCATTGTTGGCTTAAGTGTAATGTGTTGGCTGTGATAGATTGGAAAACATTACAAAATAGGCTGTAGACAAAAATGCTGGAGAAACTCAGCGGGTGCAGCAGCATCTATGGAGCGAAGGAAAGAGGCAACGTTTCGGGCCAAGACCATCCGCCTATTTCCTTCGCTCCATAGACGCTGCTTAACCCGTTGAGTTTCTCCAGATTTCTTGTCTACCTTCGATTTTTTCGCATCTGCTCGAAGGGTCTCAACCTGAAACGTCACCCCTTCCTTCTCTCCAGAGGTGGGCTGCCTGTCCCCGCGGAGTTACTCCGGCTTTTTCAAGTCAAGTCAAGTCACTTTTGTGTCTATAGCACATTTAAGAAACAACTCTCGTTGGCCAAAGTGCTTTACATTGGTGGAGGTACTAACAGTCTGAAGAAGGGCTTTGGCCCGAAACTATGGAGCGAAGGAAATAGGCAACGTTTCGGGCCGAAACCCTTCAGGAAGGAAATAGGTAACGTTTCGGGCCGAAACCCGGAACTGTTGCCTATTTCCTATTGCCTATTTCCTTCGCTCCATAGATGCTGCTGCACCCGCTGAGTTTCTCCAGCATTTTTGTCTACCTAACGTTATACAACAGTGGTTCGTAGATTAAGTACATACATAAATACATACATATAGCCCTCACTCAGAGGACGTCAAGAAAGGCTTGAGAGTAAAGATGAGTTTTAAGTCTCGACTTATAGGAGTCGATGGAGGGGGCAGTTCTGATGGGAAGATGTCTATCTTCGGTTTAAACCAGCGTCTACAGTTCCTTCCTTAAATTCTTAAGGGGTTGGACAGGCTAGATGCAGGAAGATTACTCCCGATGTTGGGGAAGTCCAGGACAGGGGGTCACAGTTTAAGGATAAGGAGGACGTCTTTTAGGACCGAGACGAGAAAATCATTTTTTACACAGAGAGTGGTGAATCTGTGGAATTCTCTGCCACAGAAAGTAGTTGAGGCCACACAGTTCATTGGCTATATTTAAGAGGGAGTTAGATGTGGCCCTTGTGGCTAAAGGGATCAGGGGGTATGGAGAGAAGGCAGGTATAGGATGAGTTGAATGATCAGACATGATCATATTGAATGGCGGTGCAGGCTCGAAGTGCCGAATGGCCTCTACTCCTGCACCTATTTTCTATGTTTCTATGTTTCCTGCACATTGTGTTGTTTTATGTTCTCTGTGAACCAGTCCCGGGGTGTTTGTGTGTGGGACAGCTTGTGTGTTGTGAGGGGTGGGGGTAGCCCTTGGGCAGAGGGGGGGTTGGGGGGTCTGCTTTGACCTGGTTGGCGCTGTGCATCACTAGGGCATTCGAACAGATTGTGTGTGGAGCTGTAAAGCTTCAAGTACACACATTATAACCACATGAACACACACATACACTTGGAAACATCACGCTAATTGGAAAGGACGTGTGTGATAGTGCAGGTGGAGATTGGCAGGAAGAACTCACGCCACGGCAACTGTACAGGTCCAGTCAGCGCACCCACGCCAAGATTGTTAAGGGCTTGGACACGCTAGAGGCAGGAAACATGTTCCCGATGTTGGGGGAGTCCAGAACCAGGGGCCACACAGTTTAAGAATATGGGGCAAGCCATTTAGAACGTAGTCGAGGAAACACTTTTCCTCACAGAGAGTGGTGAGTCTGTGGAATTCTCTGCCTCAGAGGGCGGTGGAGGCGGGTTCTCTGGATGCTTTCAAGAGAGAGCTAGATAGGGCTCTTAACGATAGTTGAGGCAGGGGATATGGGGAGAAGGCAGGAACAGGGTACTGATTGGGGATGATCAGCCATGATCACATTGAATGGCGGTGCTGGCTCGAAGGGCCGAATGGCCTACTCCTGCACCTATTGGCTATTGCCAAGCCCTTCCCTGGATCTGAATTACTGAATGAGGAATTCATACCCAATATCCTACCATTCCTTTGTTTCCTCTTTCGATATCTCATCGCCCTCTCCCCTGATTCTCAGTCTGGAGAAGGGTTTCAGCTATGGAGTGAAGGAAATAGGTAACGTTTCGGGCCAAAGCCCTTCAGGAAGGAAATAGGTAACGTTTCGGGCCGAAACCCTGAAGGGTTTCGTCCCGAAACGTTGCCTATTTCCTTCGCTCCATAGATGCTGCTGCTCCCGCTGAGTTTCTCCAGCACTTTTTGTCTACCTTCGATTTTCCAGCATCTGCAGTTCCTTCTCAAACAACTATAGCTATGGGATCTTTGCTGACAACCGCCTGCCCGGCTCAGTGAAGCTGAATCAGTTGAGAAAGATAACCAGTGACATCGGAGCTGCATGAGATTAAGGAGGCTCTTTGTTTCCCTTGCCGCTCCCCCACCCACACAACCCCCAAGGCCAGGAAGTCACTCAGACTGCAGGGCTCAGGTGTATAAACCTGCCCAGCCCACAAACAAGCCCTTCAACTAATGTAAAGCACTTTGGCCAACGAGTGTTGTTTTTTAAATGTGCTATAGAAATAAAAGCCATTGACTTGGCTTGACTTGACTTGAACCATGTTAACAGCATCACCATCAACTGTGCAACTAGAAACCCTTCTGAAATTAGGTGGGAGTAGACTTCGGCCCTTCCCTGCCCCCCCCCGTCATCTCCCCCCCCCCTCCCCTACCTGCCCCCCTCCCCTACCCTCTTCCCCCCTCATTCAGATTCAGATTCAGATTCAATTTTAATTGTCATTGTCAGTGTACAGTACAGAGACAACGTAAATACCCTCCTTCCGAGTCCGTGCCGACCATCCCCCCCCCCCCCCTTCTTTCCCCCCCTCTCCCTACCGCCTCCCTCCCTCTCTCTCACCCCCCCTTCCTCTCCCTCTTCTCCCTCTTCCCCCCCTTCTTTCCCCCCCTCCTCCCTCCCCCTCTCCCCCCCCCCCCACCCCCCCCCCCCCCCCCAATCTTTGCACATCCTCAATCCTGGACTTTAATTTCATGTTTCTATGTGCCTTGTGTTTCATGACTGTTGCCAGAACAACTTCCCTCCTGGGATACATAAAGTTCTATCGTATCGCATTGTGTCGTCGTTTTTAGTTTAGTTTAGACACGGTGCAGTTACAGGACCTTCGGCCCACCGAGTCCGTGCCGACCAGCGACCCCCCGCGCACTCATACACGCACGAGGGACCATCTACAATTTTACCGAAGCCAATTAACCTACAAACCCTGTACGTGTTTGGAGTTTGGGTGGAAACCGGAGCACCCGGAGAAAACCCACGCGGTCATGGGGAGAACGAGCAAAAACTCCGTGCAGACAGCACCGGCAGTGAGGATCGAACCTGGGACACTGGCTCTACCGCTGCACCACTGTAGTTGGGTTTATCACGTTGTGCCAAGGTGAAAAGCTTTTGTTTTCATGCTATCCAGTCAAAGAAGAGCTGACATTAATACAATCATGCCGTTCTCAATGTATTGATATAGGATAAACGGAGCGACATTTTGTGCAGGATGCCCCACTCCCTGACTCAGTCTGAAGGAGGGTCTCGACCCGAAACATCACCCATTCCTTCTCTCCAGAGATGCTGCCTGGCACTCTGAGTTACTCCAGCATTGTGTGTCTGTGTTTAAGGGGTTAACTCTGGGGGAAACTGGTCGAGTCCCTGCCTGCATTCCAGCGGCTCGTGTTGATGCATGAGGCGACCCCCACCTCATTCTGCCCCTCGGTGGGAAGACCCCTGCCAAGCGGGAGTCTATACTGGCCGGGGAAACGGTGAGGTGGGGAAGGTGGGACTGGGATAGTGTGGGGGTTGGGGGGGTGGGGGCAAGCGCAGGCTGTGATCATCAATTGTGCCGCTGAGATCTGCCGTCATCGAAGGCCGCTGTTCTGTGTGGGTCTGAAGGGTTTGTATCTGTGCAGGAAGGAACTGCAGATGCTGGTTTACACCGAAGATAGACACTAAGTGCTGGAGTGACTCAGCGGGTCAGGCAGCATCTATGGAGAACATGTCCTCCAGATATGCTGTCTGACGCACTGAATTACTTCGTCACTGTCCCTTGAAGTTTTAAGTCTGAAGAAGGGTCTCGACCCGAAACACCACCCATTCCTTCTCTCCAGATATGCTGCCTGTCCCGCTGAGTTACTCCAGCATTTTGTGTTTGTCTTATGTTTTGTAAATGTCTTATTTATTGCCAGGAACAGAAGGAAGCTATCAATTCCTCACAGCGCCAGACTGGGTTCGATCCCGACCTCGGGTACTGCCTGTGTGGAGTTTGCGCGCTCTCCCTGGGACCCCTCCTACGACGCAAATTGTTATACATCTACCCCTGAGTTCCCCAAGCACACAAACTTACATGTCTATATACTTACTATCCTTCTCTCTGTATAGCCCTTGCATTTACTCCTTCTCTCAATATACTCCTTCCTCTCCACTCTCCTCGCTACACTCCTCATCTCTATACATTCGTTCTCTCTCCCTACACACCTCTCTCTGGAAGGAAACCGGTGCTCCCCGGAGTAAACCCGCGAGGTCCCGGGCAAGCTCCCCACACACACACACACACACACACACACAGACAGCATCCCCGAGGTCAGGATGGAACCCGGGGTCCCTGACGCTGTGAGGCCGCTGCCTCGAGGGTTTTAGTCTGAAGAAGGGTTTCGGCCCGAAACGTTCGCTCCATAGATGCTGCTGCACCCGCTGAGTTTCTCCAGCATTTTTGTGTAGCCTCGAGGGCAAACCCTGCAGCGGCGAGAACGACGCGTTCTGTAATAACTCACCTCCAACCTGGAACGAATGTTGCTTCTCTTGAGGTTAAAGAGGCCGATGAAAAGCAGGACTATGAGGCAGGCGGTGAGCACGGCTGCCGCTGGGGAGCTGGCGAGAAGCTCAGCGTGAGGTTTGCCGGCCACGGGGGCTCTCGAGAGAGGCGAGGCACTGTCGCAGCCCGCCCCGCCCGTGAAATCGTTGGGGATGTTTTCTGTCCGGATCTGAGACCAGGTGGAGGAATCCTTGGGTTTGCACCCATTCGAACCGGCCGCACACTTAGAGTTGAAGAGATCAGAGGCAGGTTTGGCCATTCTCAGGCTGAAGGGAAACAAACTGATCAGACGTCAAAGGCGGCCTCAGAAACACTAGTGCACACTCTCTCAAACACCCGCGGCCCTGAACAATAGGAACAATCGGTGTTTTGTGAGGTGGATCACAGTCATCAGATCTTTGTGATGTTCCCTTATTATACATTCAATTGCAACTCATTTGAATACCGATTTCGGATTTTGGTTTAGAGAGACGGGGTGGAAACAGGGTGTTTTAAGAAGGAACTGCAGATGCTGGAAAATCGAATGTAGACAAAAGTGCTGGAGAAACTCAGCGGGTGCAGTAGCATCTATGGAGCGAAGGAGATATGCAACGTTTCATAGAAACATAGAAAATAGGTGCCAGGGGTAGGCCATTCGGCCCTTCGAGCCTGCACCGCCATTCAATATGATCATGGCTGATCATCCAACTCAGTATCCTGTACCTGCCTTCTCTCCATACCCCCTGATGCCTTTAGCCACAAGGGCCACATCTAACTTAAATATAGCCAATGTACTGGCCTCAACTACCTTCTGTGGCAGAGAATTCCACAGATACACCACTCTCTGTGTGAAAAATGATTTTCTCATCTCGGCCTTAAAAGCCCTCTTATCCTTAAACTGTGACCCCTTGTTCTGGACTTCCCCAACATCGGGAATAATCTTCCTGCATCTAGCCTGTCCAACCCCTTAAGAATTGTGTAAGTTTCTATAAGATCCCCCCTCAATCTTCTAAATTCTAGCGAGTACAAACCGAGTCTATCCAGTCTTTCTTCATATGAAAGTCCTGCCATCCCAGGAATTTTGGTTTAGAGAGACAGGGTGGAAACATGGTGTTTAAGAAGGAACTGCAGATTCTGGAAAATCGAAGGTAGACAAAAAGTGCTGGAGAAACTCAGCGGGTGCGGCAGCATCTATGGAGCGAAGGAAAAATCACGGCTACACGTGATAAATAGAATAAGGTTTAGACCCGGGTAGTCAGTGTGAGTGTGTGTAAGTGAGTGAGTGTGTGTGTGTGTGAGAGTGAGTGGGCGTGAGTGCGAGTGTGAGTATGAATGTGAGTGAGCGTGGTGTGGGTGTGAGTGTAAATATGAGTGTGTGAGTGGGAGTGTGTGAGCGGGAGTGTGAGTGTGAGTTTGTGGGAGTGAGTATGGGTGCGGATATGAGTGAGTATGTGTGTGTGAGTGTGTGGGGGTGTGTATGAGTGGGTGTGAGTATGTGTGTGTGAGTGTGAGTGGGAGTATGTGGGAGTGAGTATGAGTGAATGTGTGTGTGTGTGTGAGCGAGTGTGCGTGGTGTGGGTGTGAGTGTGAATATGAATGGGAGTGCGTGAACGTTGGTGTGAGTGGGAGTATGTGGGAGTGAGTATGTGTGGGTGTGAGTGTGTGGGGGTGTGAGTGTGATGTGTGTGTGAGTATGTGTGTGTGAGTGTACGTGGGTGTGAGTGGGAGTATGTGGGAGTGAGTATGGGTGTGTGTGAGTATGTATGAGTGTGAGCGGGAGTGTGAGTGTGAGCGGGAGTGTGAGTATGTATGAGTGTGAGTGTGAGCGGGAGTGTGAGTGTGTGTGTGAGTGTGAGTGGGTGTGAGTATGTGTGTGTGAGTGTACGTGGGTGTGAGTGGGAGTATGTGGGAGTGAGTATGGGTGTGTGTGAGTGTGTATGAGTGTGAGTGTGAGTGTGAGCGGGAGTGTGAGTGTGTGTGAGTGTGAGTTGCAACAGGTAACCGTCCCGGGACGAGGATGAGTGAGGCGGGCCGGTTTGCTTTGCAGGGAGGGATGTGTCCACCAATGCCTGTCTTGGCCCGGCCTGGCCCGGCCCGGCCCGCTGTGGCTCCTTAGTGATTGCCTTTGTTGTGGTAACGGCGGGACTGCAAGGAGCGGCCATGGATGAGTTTCAGCAGGCGGAGGAGGTAACTGGCAAACTGCGATTAAACTATTTCTTTTGTACGTTTGAGAAACTCGCTCCAGCTTCAAAAGCGACGCTTGTGCATGGGCGATGAGAGAGTGGGTCTTTGGTTGCAAGTTGCTCTGGTTATTGTCTAAACCCCTGGCCCCGGTACAGAGCGGGGCATGGTCGGGGTGGAGCGATTGCCTGCCAAAGGCACGACTTTCTGGGGCAAGGGCTGGGAAACAGTGTGGACAAAAGTGCTGGAGAAACTCAGCGGGTGCAGCAGCATCTATGGAGCGAAGGAAATAGGCAACGTTTTTGTAAAACGTTGCCTATTTCCTTCGCTCCATAGATGCTGCTGCACCCGCTGAGTTTCTCCAGCACTTTTGTCTACCTTGGATTTGCCAGCATCTGCAGTTGTTTCTTAAACCCAGATATCTGGACCTGGATCTGGATGTAGTACTCTATCTAGGTCGACCATCACTCAGCACGGGACGACATGTTTACATTTTTATCAAGCCAATAAAACCTACAAACCTGTACGTCTTTGGAGTGTGTGGGAGGAAACCGAAGATCTCGGAGAAAAAACCCACGCAGGTCACGGGGAGAACGTGCAAACTCCACACGGGCAGCACCGGTAGACGGGGATCGAACCCGGGGTCCCCGGCGCTGCCTTTCCCTGTCAGGGAGCAACTCTACCTTAGCTACGCCACCATCCAACGTAGTCAATAGGTAGCGGGAGTAGGCCATTCGGCCCTTCCCTCCGTGCCAGAGAGTTCCTGGGAGAGGTTGGGATGGGGGTGGGTGGGAACCAGGAGAGGAAGTTTCAAAGTATTTCCCCCTTATCCTTGGGTGGTGGGGGGGGGGGAGCAGTTTGTAAAAGGGGGCAGAGAGTGGGGGTGGAGGGGATAGGATGGAGGAGTGAGGGAGGGGAAGAAAGTGGATGCAGGATTATGTGTACAGGTGTTGAGGTGGTGAGATATACCTGTGTGTGTAGTAGTGTGTGTGTGTGTGTGGTAGTGTGTATTAGTGCATTAGTGTGTATTAGTGTGTATATGTATGTGTGTGCTTAGCAGTTCACACTGCATGAGACAACGGGGTAGCATGAACTCCAGACATGTTAAACATGCATCATGGTGACCAAGTTCATTCCTATCTTCCCGCAGGTTGCCTTTGTCGTTGATGACATCAGCACCATCATTAAAGAAGTGAGTGCCGCTGAATGATGGAGTCGTGCAGCACGGAAACAGGCCCTTCAGCCCATGTTGACCAACATGTCCCATCTACACCAGTCCCACCCGCCCACATTTGGCCCATATACCCCCTAAACCTCTGCACGCACCTGTCCAAATGTCTGTTCAATGTCGCTCTGACCTCCCCACCATCGAGGGGATCTATCGCAGTCGCTGCCTCAATAAGACTGGCAGCATCATTAAAGACCCACACCATCCTGGCCACACACTCATCTCCCTGCTACCTTCAGGTACAGGAGCCTGAAGACTGCAACGTCCAGGTTCAGGAATAGCTACTTCCCCACAGCCATCAGGCTATTAAACTCAACTCAAACAAAACTCTGAACATTAATAGCCCATTATCTGTTTATTTGCACTTTATCTGTTTTATTTATCCATGTGTATATATATTTATATAATGGACACACTGATCTGTTCTGTATTCATGCCTACTATGTTCTGTTGTGCTGAAGCAAAGCAAGAATTTCATTGTCCTATCAGGGACACATGACAATAAACTCTCTTGAATCTTGAATCTTTCGTACCGTCTGAAGAAAGGTCTCAACGTGAAATGTCACATATCCCGCCCCTCCTCTCTAGTATTAACCCCCCACACCCACAATATGTCTGAAGGATCCTGACCCAAAACTCCAGAGATGCTGCCTGACCTGCTGAGTTACTCCAGCACTTTGTGTCTTTTCCTGTATTGACCGGCATCTGCAGTTTTTTGTTTCTACATTTTGCCTCGACTCCCTCCTTCACAAATGATAGGTGCAGAATTAGGCCATTCGGCCCATCAAGCCCACTCTGCCATTCAATCATGGTTGATCTATCTTTTCCTCTCAACCCCAGTCTCCTGCCTTCTCCCCATAATCCCTGACACCTGTACTAATCGAGTGGTAGCTCGTTCCATACACCCACCACCCTCTGAGTGCTTTGACTCCATTTCTGAGCCAGGTTTTCCTTGACCTGCTGATCATTTTTCATTCTGTTGACGTCTCCTGGGTTAATATTACAGGCAGTGGAAAACACCATAGGAGGAAATGCCTATCAACACAATAAGGTGAACCAGTGGACATCCTCAGTGGTGGAGCAGTGTCTGAACCAACTTACCAAGTTGGCCAAGCCCTTCAAATATATCGGTGAGTTCTTTACATCTCATAGTTTGTATTTCTGACACTGAATCTCTATCATCCAGCCTTTATACTTTAGACTTTAGAGATACAACGCAGAAACAGGCCCTTCGGCCCACCGACCATCAATCCCCGTACACTAAAATTATCCCACACACTTTAGGGACAATTTACAATGTTTACCAAAGCCAATTAATCTACAAATCTGTACGTCTTTGGAGTGTGGGAGGAATCTGGAGCACCTGAAGGAAACCTCTCTTTGGACTCTGCTGTTCAGATCAATTACCTTTAATCAATAAATATAATTGATGAAGGGTTATTGATTAGTTTGGTTTTGGTTTAGTTCAGAGATACAGCATGGAAACAGGCCCTTCGGCCCACCGAGTCTGAGCAGACCAAATAACCGATAGACCAGCATGTGTTTGGAGTGTGGGAGGAAACTGGAGCCCCCGGAGAAAACCCACGCAGTCACAGGAAGAACGTACAAACTCCGTACAGACAGCACCGGTAGCCAGGATCGAACCCGGGTCTCTGACACTGTGAGGCAGCAACTCTACCGCTGCGCCACCTTGCCGCTCAGTTCCTGTGTTTTTTTGTACCACAGATGTTGCCTGACCTGACGAGCTTTTCCAGAATTATTTCATTTCAAGATTTCCAGCAACTGCAACAGTTTCTGCCTTACACGATTTTTCTCCTCCCATTTTTCAGTGACCTGTGTTATAATGCAAAAGAATGGAGCGGGCTTACACACTGCCAGTTCGTGCTTCTGGGACAATTCCATGGACGGTAAGAAAGAACAAACTTCACCCATTGCTATTGGGAGTCAGTTCTCCCGAGTTTTCCCCTGATCCGAACTCGGAGAATATCCGTAGCGGGTCCGTAGGAGTTCGTGGATGTCTCGTAGCGGCTCGTACCAGTAAAAAGTAACCATTTTTTTCATCACCAGTATTTTTGTACTCGTGGACATTTGTTTGCAGGGATGAACAAACGTCACGAGTTTAGCGGATGTCCCGAGTACCTACCGTTAGCAGCATTACGAGCCGCTACGAGGCATCCACGAACTCCCACGGTCCCGCTACGGACATTCTCCGAGTTCGGATCAGGGGAAAACTGGGGAGAACTCTTGAATTACCTCGTACAGTGGGACAGGGGTTTAAAACTCAGCGGGTCAGGCAGCCTCTCTGGAGATGGAGGTAGCATCATAGTACGTTCAACAACAGAACCATTGTTTAAAAAGGAACTGCAGATGCTGGAAAATCGAAGGTACACAAAAATGCTGGAGAAACTCAGCAGGTGCAGCAGCAGCATCTATGGAGCGAAGGAAATAGGCAACGTTTCGGGGCCGAAACCCCTCGGGGGTTGGGGAGAGGGAGACTAGAGATATGGAAGGTTAAGGTGTGATAAGGACAGATCAAAACAGACAATGCCCAAAGGAAATCGTTCATTGTTGGCTGAGCGGAAGGACTCCGCGACGTTTCGGGTTGAGACCTTTCCTGAGACTGAGAGACGGGGAGAGAGGAAACTAGAGATATGGCAGGATGAGGTGTGAAAACGACAGATCAAAGCGGGCAATGCACAAGGAAATGTAGAGTGGTCATTGTTGGCTTAAGTGTGAATGGGCTGTGTTAGATTGGGAAACATTACAAAATATGCTGTAGACAAAAATGCTGGATAAAACTCAGCGGGTGCAGCAGCATCTATGGAGCGAAGGAAATAGGCAACGTTTCGGGACGAAACCCTTCCGGGTTTCGGCCCGAAACGTTACCTATTTCCTTCCTGAAGGGTTCCAGCCCGAAACGTTGCCTGTTTCCTTCGCTCCATAGATGCTGCTGCACCCGCTGAGTTTCTCCAGCATTTTTTTGTGCACCAACAACTAAATCTTGTTGGTTGAGTTGTAGATGTGCAAGTTTCTCCCAGCTCTGCACATGGCATTTATGAAAAGCCCCCGCTGCAGTTTAAGCAACATTTATGAATTGTAGAACATGCTGTTTCAACCAATGTTGGTCGTTGCCTCGAGTTACTGCCTGGCAATGTCTTGACAAATGGGCAGAGTAAAATATAGGCCATGAAGCATCGAATCCCTTTGCAGCGGGGGAAGGTGAATTATTAAACAGCCAGAAACTGTGTAAACGTCTCAAGGTCTGTACGGACAAGAATGAGAATGGTTATTCAACCGATACAATCATTGTGTGCGTTGTATAGATCGTGGACATTTGAGACCATCCAGGGTATCTGTGCTCCCACTGAACATAGAAACATAGAAAATAGGTGAAGGAGTAGGCCATTTGGCCCTTCAAGCCTGCACCACCATTCAATATCAGCGAGAAGGCAAGAGAGTTTGTAACGAGACACCTTCACCCCAACACAGAGCATCTTCTGTGCTCCTCTCCTGCTTCAGTTGGGAACGTTCAGTGTTTGGGAACATGGAAACATAGAAACATAGAAAATAGGTGCAGGAGTAGGCCATTTGGCCCTTCGAGCCTGCACCGCCATTCAATATGATCATGGCTGATCATCCAACTCAGTATCCTGTACCTGCCTTCTCTCCATACCCCCTGATCCCTTTAGCCACAAGGGCCACATCTAACTCCCTCTTAAATATAGCCAATGAATTGGCCTCAACTACCTTCTGTGGCAGAGAATTCCAGAGATTCACCACTCTCTGTGTGAAAAATGTTTTTCTTATCTCGGTCCTAAAGGATCTCCCCCTTATCCTTAAACTGTGACCCCCTTGTTCTGGACTTCCCCAACATCGGGAATAATCTTCCTGCATCTAGCCTGTCCAACCCCTTAAGAATTTTGTACGTTTCTATAAGATCCCCTCTCAATCTTCTAAATTCTAGCGAGTACAAGCCGAGTCTATCCAGTCTTTCTGTCACTGTCGAACATGTCACTGTTCCACCTCACTCCATCTTGCATTTCTTCCCGAGACAGTAGCAATTCAGTCCGTTCAGATCCACAGGAGTCAGCACCCTGTTAGCAAAGATCATCCTTCATAAATCATCCTTCACAGGGAAAAGAGGGTTGAACATCGAGTTTTGTGGCGATGGAGTAGAGGTCTGAAGAAGGGTCCCAACCCGAAACGTCACCTATCCATTTTCTCCAGAGATGCTGCCTAACCTGTGGAGTTACTCCAGCATTTTGTGTCTGTATTAAGTTCAGTGGCAAGATTGTCAGTTTTCAGACCTTCAGAGAAGTCTTGACCTTGGAGTCTTGTCGGCAGCGAGAAGGCAAGAGAGTTTGTAACGAGGCACCTTCACCCCAACACAGAGCATCTTCTCTGCTCCTCTTTCCTGCTCCAGTTGGGAACGTTCAGTGTTTGGGACTAGGAAACATAGAAAATAGGTGCAGGAGTAGAGGCCATTCGGCCCTTCGAACCTGCACCGCCATTCAATATGATCATGGCTGATCATCCAACTCAGTATCCTGTACCTGCCTTCTCTCCATACCCCCTGATCCCTTTAGCCACAAGGGCCACATCTAACTCCCTCTTAAATATAGCCAATGAACTGGCCTCAACTACCTTCTGGGGAGAGAATTCCAGAGATTCACCACTCTCTGTGTGAAAAATGTTTTCCTCATCTCGGTCCTAAAAGATTTCCCCCTTATCCTTAAACTGTGACCCCTTGTTCTGAACTTCCCCAACATCGGGAATAATCTTCCTGCATCTAGCCTGTCCAACCCCTTAAGAATTTTGTATGTTTCTATAAGATTCCCCCCTCAATCTTCTAAACTCTAGCGAGTACAAACCGAGTCTATCCAGTCTTTCATCATAAGAAAGTCCTGACATCCCAGGAATCAGTCTGGTGAGCCTTCTCTGTACTCCCTCTATGGCAAGAATGTCTTTTCTCAGATTAGGAGACCAAAACTGTACGCAATACTCCAGGTGTGGTCTCACCAAGACCCTGTACAACTGCAGTAGAACCACCCTGCTCCTAGACTCAAATCCTTTTGCTATGAATGCTAACATACCATTGGCTTTCTTCACTGCCTGCTGCACCTGCATGCCTACTTTTAATGACTGGTGTACCATGACACCCAGGTCTCGTTGCATCTCCCCTTTTCCTAATCGGCCACCATTCAGATAATAACATTGATGAAACACAACAACGAATAAGCTCTGAGCTCTTAATTGCAAAAGACTATATTATTTGTTATTTCAACTTTTTGTTATTTATTGAATTTTTTTTTCTCTTCCCCCATTATGTACTATGTTTACATATTCACATATTCACGTATTCTTCAGCCTGAAGAAGGGTTTTGGGCCTGAAACGGTGCCTATTTCCTTCGCTCCATAGATGCTGCTGCATCCGCTGAGTTTCTCCAGCTTTTTTGTGTACCTAAGGAACTGCAGATGTTGGTTTAAACACAAGGAGACACAAAGTGCTGGAGTAACTCGGTGGGTCAGGAAGCATCTCTGGAGAACGTGGATGGGTGACGTTTCAGGTCGGGATACTTCTTCTGAGATGCTGCCCGACCCTCTGAGTTACATCCAGCACTGTGACCTCAGGTGGGAACAATGTCTAAGGCTTAGCCATGTTCACATTAGATGCTACATTGTCCAGCAGGGTGCACTGTCAGATTGTTAGGAGCCAGGAGTCTAGCTCCCCGTCAATCCCTTCCACAGCTTCAGATCATAAAAGATTCATCATGATCCATCTCAGACAAGGACCAGTGGTGGAACAAGACCCTTTGCTAAACAGTACACTCACCCGCCTACCTGGCCAGCTGTGAGTGGGGGTGGGGGCTGCCGGGGAAAATTGACCGTGCTTATCAACACCAGTCATAAGATCTTAGATCATAAGAGATAGGAGCAGAATTAGGCCATTTGGCTCATCAAGTCTACTCCGCCATTCAATCACGGCTGATCTATCTCTCCCTCCCAACCCCATTCTCCAGCCTTCTCCCCATAACCTCTGACACCCGTACCAATCAAGAATCTGTCTACCTCTGCCTTAAAACAGTTTTTATCCACGAGTAGTTGCTCTACTCAAGAGCCAAAAATCTGTAGCCTCCCTTTGACCTGGTATTTTGTTGGTTCACATGCTTGATCAATGGTGTTTTTATCATTAATGTTTTATTATTATTAATATTTAGTGTTTTCTGTGTCATTCGTAACTGTCACTGTATGTCACGTTGTTACTTGTGGGCGGAGCAGCAAGGCAAATTCCTTGTATGTGAATACTTGGCCAATAAACTTACTTAAAAATATCCACTGACTTGGCCTCCAGCCTTCTGTGGCAAATAATTCCACAGATTCACCGCCCTCTGACTAAAGAAATTCCTCCTTATCGTTCTCCCTGTGACCGCGTGGGTTTCCTCCCACACTCCATTCCAAGGAGTGGAAAAGGCTGTAAAAAGTTGTAACCACTGCCCAGGCCATCACCGGCTCTGACCTCCCTACCATCGAGGGGATCTATCGCAGTCGCTGCCTCAAAAAGGCTGCCAACATCATCAAGGACCCACACCATCCTGGCCACACACTCTTCTCTCCGCTGCCATCAGGTAGAAGGTACAGGAGCCTGAAATCTGGTACATCCAGGTTCAGGAACAGCTGCTTCCCCACAGCCATCAGACTATTAAACACAACTTCAAACAAACTCTGAACTATAGCCTATTGCACTTTATCTGTTTATTTATGTGTATATATAAGGTCTATGGTATATAGACACACTGATTTTTCTGTATTTATGCCTACAATACTCTGTTGGGTGCTGCAGCAAGCATTTCATTGTCCTATCTGGGACACATGACAATAAAATTTCTTGACGACTTGAAATGCAGGTTAATTGGTGTAAAATTGAAAACACCTAGTGGGATAGTGCTAGTCTTGGGCATGGACGCGGTGGGCCGAAGGGCCTGTTTCCACTCTGTATCTCTGAAGTCAAAAGACTTTTTTTCACTTTCAGGAAGTTGCACAGTGCGGTGGGAGAACAAGACTATGTACTGCATTGTGAGCATCTTTGGGCTTGGTGTCTAGGGCTCGCTTCACCGACTGCTACATGTTATGTGTGAACTACTTCAGTCATTTTCAGAATTGTTCTTTGAGTGTCCTATAGCAGGATTAATTGAATATTAAGTGCTGATCTCCATCAATAACGCTGTATTGCATAACTGTAACTTGGCAACTGTATAAAGTGGATGTAACATGAATGGCTTACTGAAAATCATTGCAATCCAATTATTCAAATGTTATACCATTGGTACTAATCTATTAAAACAATGTTCGGGGAAGTACTAAGGCAGATAAAAATGCTGGAGGAACTCAGCGGGTGAGGCAGCATCTATGGAGCGAAGGAATTGGTGATGGTTCAGGTCGAGACCCTTCTTCAGACGGAAGTACTTAGGGGAAGTATTGTTCAATTCAATTGCTCACTTTGTGTAAATGTTGATGAATTGAAACTTAATCTTACCATTATTCCGACTCATTTGTATCACCCAAACTAAACCTGCTACCAAATAAAATTAGAGAGATATCCCTGTGTATGGGATTGTTAAATTGGGTGATTGGGAGATACCAGAAGAGAGGAGCTGGATAGAAACATAGAAAATAGGTACAGGAGTAGGCCATTCGGCCCTTCGAGCCTGCACCGCCATTCAATATGATCATGGCTGATCATCCAACTCAGTATCCCGTACCTGCCTTCTCTCCATACCCCCTGATCCCTCTAGCCACAAGGGCCACATCTAACTCCCTCTTAATTATAGCCAATGAACTGGCCTCAACTACCTTCTGAAGGAGAGAATTCCAGAGATTCACCACTCTCTGTGTGAAAAAGCGTGGCTGGTATAAGTTGCAACTCAGGCGTGGGAGAAATACTCCATTAAGGCAACATCCAGTAAGGTACACAGCCGCAGAGGAATCTCATCATATTGAAGACATAGATGACATTTCGGGTCGAGACCCTTCTTCAGTCTGAAAAAAGGGTCTTGACCCGAAACATCACCCATTTCTTCTCTCCTTCTCTCCATGGATGCTGCCTGTCCCACTGAGTCACTCCAGCATCTTGTGTTTATCTTCGGTGTAAACCAGTATCTGCAGTTTCTTCCCACTCATCACACTGACGCCCCCATAGGGAAAAAACAAACAGATCTCGACTTTGGAGCCTCCGCTGCGGGCTCAGTGGACGACATCGTCGGGAGCTCGCAGGTCACTGGTTGGAGACCTGTTTTTTTCCGGAGCTCCCGCAACAACAGCTTCGCCCGCTGGACTGGAGGGCGGCAGCTTCGTCCGCCCCGGGCCGCGGAGTTTGAACCGGCCCGTTCGCGGAGCTCGCATTCAGCCTCGGGACCGACTTACTCACCATCACCTGGCGGGGTCACAACATCATCGCCTCAGCGCAGAGGGAGAGCAAGGAGGAAAGAGGCAAGGACTTTGGGACCTTTTTTTGTGTGTGTTTTTGTTATTTATTCTATGTTATGACTGCAGGCTAAACCATTTTCAGTGCAACGACAATAAAATTGAATCTAATCTAATCTATTGATTGAATGCTACTTTGTCACATATGCCCCATGTGTCTATCTTCACTTTGTATGCTTTGTTTTGCATGCAACCCAGCAGAATCAGACAGCAGACCTCACCTAGGCAGTACACAAATGTCACCACATAGAAACATAGACATAGAAATTAGGTGCAGGAGTAGGCCATTCGGCCCTTCGAGCCTGCACCGCCATTCAATATGATCATGGCTGATCATCCAACTCAGTATCCCGTACCTGCCTTCTCTCCATACCCTCTGATCCCCTTAGCCACAAGGGCCACATCTAACTCCCTCTTAAATATAACCAATGAACTAGCCTCGACTACCCTCTGTGGCAGAGAGTTCCAGAGATTCACCACTCTCTGTGTGAAAAAAGTTCTTCTCATCTCGGTTTTAAAGGATTTCCCCCTTATCCTTAAGCTGTGACCCCTTGTCCTGGACCACGTGTCTAGCCAATAGATCTCATCCGTGGCCCTTGCAGAGAACATACAAAGTATGGCGGTCGGCCAAGAAGAGTTGGATTTCTTGGAAGTGTACAATATTCTGAGCGGCTTCAGCAGCTCGAAAGTTCAAGGCTGTTGCTCCTGGTGAGAGAGTGAGTGGTGATGGGAGCAGTGTCAGGATACAAGGAAGGGTCACCTGTTTAAAACAGAGAGGGGAGGAGGAATTTCTTATCTCAAGAGCTACAAGAGTTACAAACTCCCCTCCCAGGAAGCACTGGGTATTTTGTCTGAAGAAGGGTTTCGGCCCGAAACGTTGCCTATTTCCTTCGCTCCATAGATGCTGCTGCACCCGCTGAGTTTCTCCAGCTTTTCTGTGTAACCCTGGGTATTTTCAAGCCTGACATCATTTTCCTTTGATACTCTTTTAAAAGAAAAGGTTATGTGGAACAGGCAGCCAGAAGCATTGAGACAAAAGGAACTGCAGATGCTGGTTTACAAAAGAAGACACAAAGTGCTGGAGTAATTCAGCAAGCCAGGCAGATAACCGTAATGCTGACCCCAAACATCACTCATCCATGTCCCCCAGCAATGCCGCCTGACCCGCTGAGTTACTCCAGCATTGTGTCTTTTTTTGTAAACCAGCATCTAAAGTCTTGAGGGTCTCGCCCCGAAACGCCACCTCTTCATTTTATCCAGAGATGTTGTCTGACCTGCTGAGTTACTCCAGCTCTTTGTGTCTGTCTGCCTGCAGTTCCTTGTCTCCACAAGGTATTTTACATGCAAATCATTGGGATATGTGCATGACTATTTGTCAGGTTACCGACCCCCCATTGCTTTGCCTGTCCCGCTGAGTTACTGCAGCGTTTTGTGTCTATCTTCACTTTGTATGCAGGTTTGATGCAGGGACTGTAGCAGAGTACGTAGCTGGTTAGTAATTCACACGTCGATCCCAGCTATTCAGCTTTTGTTCCCGTCCTTATCAGCATTCCTGGCCTTCATGGTTCTAGAGATAACTGTTCTCCTGTGACTGACACATTGAACCCGGTTCAAAGCTGAGACCAGGCGGCTCATTCTCACTTATCCGATGTGTTCCTTTACTTTTGCCAAGTATCTCATGAAGCTCATGAATATGTAACATGTGGTTCAAAGTGCCCCATGTAAATACACACTGAAATGTTAACAATATAAATTAGACTGTAATTTATATTCATGGGAGTTTAGATTCTGGCTGGAGTTCCTCAGTTCTTGTCTCCTGGTGTGTCTTCGACCAAATAAAATTTATTAACTATAGGGTGGCACAGCTGGTAGACAACATGCTGTCTGTGCGGAGTTTGCATGTTCTCCCTGGGACAGCGTGGGTTTCATGTGGGTGCTCCGTTATCTGGTTAGCACACAACAAAAACATTTCACTGTACCTCGGCACACGTGACAATAAACTAAACTGGACTGAAACTGAAGTGCTTACGGAACTGCAGATGCTGGAACATCGAAGGTAGACAAAAATGCTGGAGAAACTCAGCAGGCGAGGCAGCATCTATGGAGCAAAACTGAACTGATGGCCTTCACTAAAGACCTTCCCAAATCTTACTGCACAAAACAACAGGTGCAACCCATATATCAGCCTCTACAGGCATTCTGCTTGGTCTTTCCAACAAATTCAAAGGGCTGGCTTTGAAACACCAAAGATTATGACATACAGCACAAAATTAAAATGCCATTGGGATGTTGGATTTTATTACAAAGGTTATGGAGTAGAAAAGAGATTTGATGCAACTGTATAGCGTACTATTAAGAACACAGTTGTGGTCTCCATATTTAAGGGTGGCATACTGGCTCAACAGCTGTCTGCGCAGTTTTGTACATTCTCCCTGTGACCGTGTGGGTTTTCTCCAGGTGCTCCGGTTTCCTCCCACATTCCAAAGCACAGGGTTGTAGGTTAATTGGCTTCTGTAAATTGCCCTCAGTGTGTAGGATGCAAACATGGGACAACATAGACGTTGTGTAGGGGTGATGATCGTTGGTCAGTGTGGACTCGGTGATTCAAGGGGCCGTTTCCATGCTGTTTCTCAAACTAAACTTAACGATGTAGTCATATTGAAGACAGTGCAGAAGACCACTTGGTTGATATCTGGGATAAAGAACTCTATGTAATAAAGACGCCGATGTATTAAAAGATTGAAAGTCATTGGAATTTGAACGAATGTAAGATGATTGTACTGAAAGTAGTAATTCTCAAGGGTATTGGAGGCCAGTTCTCTGGATTCTTTCAAGAGAGAGCTAGATGGGGCTCTTAAAAATAGCGGAGTCAGGGGATATGGGGAGAAGGCAGGAACGGGGTACTGATTGGGGATGATCAGCTATGATCATATTGAATGGCGGTGCTGGCTCGAAGGGCCGAATGGCCTACTCCTGCACCTACTGTCTATTGAAATTAATAGGCTGGACGTCAGATATTATTGTTTAAGTGTAATTCAGTGATCATGAGTATAGATTACGACATAGTTGGCATACAGCACCTAAAACTAGTGAGCATAGTTATAGGAAAAGAGCTGCCTTTTAAGATGATGATATCAGAGTTGTTCTTCTTCAAGGGACAGGATTCTTTGCAACTCTTTGCACCAGAGAGTTATATTCTAAATCTAGCCAGAAGGTTTGTGCCAGAAATGTGTTGCCAGAGTTGTCTTTGGCTGAGCACGTTGAAGTGAAATAAGAACATTGACTTCAGCTTGGCAGCAACCCCAATGTTAGCACATTGTAGGTCGATGGAGATGAAATACACATGCAGGTTTTCTACAACCCACAAAGCAAGCACTCAGGTTATGCTTTTGACACTTACAAATCCATTTTCCATTAGATTTACTGCATAGACCTGGGTAGCCAGGTTGTTGAAACAAAGAATTGCAGGTGCTGGTTTATACCAAAGATAGATGCAAAGTGCTGGAGTAACTCAGTGGTTCAGGCAGCCTCTTGGAGAAAAAGGATGGGCGCTGTTTCGGGACGGGATCCTTCTTCAGATGTGTCTGAAGAGTCTTGACCTGACACGTCATCCATCCTTTTACTCCAGAAATGCTGCCTGACCCACTGAGTTACTCCAGCACTGTGTGTCGATCTTCAGTATCCAGGTTGGTAGCAACTCAAAAATTCATTGGATTTTGGTCTGAAGAAGGCTACTGACTAAAAACATCCATGTTCTCCAGAGTTGCTGCCTGACCCGCTGTTAATCCAGAACTTGGTGTCTTTTCTTACTGTAAACCAGTATCTGCAGTTCATGGATCAATAATTTAGCTGTTTCTTTTCTGTGCCAGATTTGCTTTCTCAGGCTGTGGAAATCTAATATATCTAAACATTAGGGCTGCCCAAGTACATGTCAGAACAGTCCCGAGTACATTATAACAGCCAGAATGAGAGGATGTGAGTGCCTTTTATCTCCAAGATGATGCAGTCACCCCAGCCACAAGGAATTGGCAACTTGAAGAAGGATCTCGACCCCGAACATTACCTATTCCTTCTCTCCATAGATGCTGCCTCACCCGCTGAATTTCTCCAGCATTTTCTGTCTACCTTCAATAGTGCCAGCATCTGCAGTTCTTTCTTAAACAAAATCTTTCTTACTGATGTTTTTCAGGAATCTTTGGTTACCAGCCACACCGTAAGCACTCAATTCTGCTAGGCTGCAGTTCCAATTTCAGCCACATGTTTATTTGGTTACTTGAAATCAAAGTCTGTAGTTCCAGTGGGTATGCTTTCAAAACCGACCAAGAAATGCTGGATTACTGCCTACAGTTCCATGCATCAGGAGAGTGTAAATTCACCATCAAGGTCACAATGCTAAAATGGTTCAATGAGGAAAAAACAGGACAAGATGGGCTGAAGATAGACACAAAGTGCCAGAGTGAATCAGCGGGTCAGACAGCATCCCAGGAGAATATGCATAGGTGACATTTTGGGCCAGGACCCTTCTTCAGACTTAATTAGGCTTTAATCTTAATTATATAAATTAAGATTACATTTCCTACAGGCCCAGGCTGGAAGCAAGCTTGAAATCCCTATTATGCCGACTATTGAATCATTTTAAAATGATTTTAAAATCATTGAGACTAAAAAAATGTTTTTTTAAATCTGCTCATAATAAATGTCCCTACCATTCCAAGCCAATGCATAGACTGGCCAGTAATTTTAGTTAATGATGGGCCATAAATCTTGGACTAAGAGCCTCTTAATATTTCTAACACTACAACCCAGAATATATCATGCTGTTATAAAGAAACGAGGGTATCTCAAGAGCTTCTAAAATCCCCACTGTTACTAGCAAACACGTTTTGCATTCTCTGAGGGAATACCTCTGCCCACAGGGAATACAACAATAGATTTCACTATCCTTAAAAATCACAAGACAGACAGTTCAATGTGATTCTAAATACGACCAAGTTAAATCCAATTAATGGCATTTGATTCAAGGGTTCACAAGTTTAACCTACCATGGAATATTTCAACACCTCCATTGAAAAATCTATGGATTGACATGGACTGTTCTAAATTAATGTATCAAATATCAAACTTGATTACATACTTAGTAATTTCATGTGTAGGAAGGAACTGCAGATGCTGGTTTAAACCAAAGAGAGACCCAAAGAAGGGTCTCAACATCACGTATTCCTTTTCCCCAGAGATAGAAACATAGAAATTAGGTGCAGGAGTAGGCCATTCGGCCCTTCGAGCCTGCACCGCCATTCAATATGATCATGGCTGATCATCCAACTCAGTATCCCGTACCTGCCTTCTCTCCATACCCTCTGATCTCTTTAGCCACAAGGGCCACATCTAACTCCCTCTTAAATATAGCCAATGAACTGGCCTCGACTACCCTCTGCGGCAGAGAGTTCCAGAGATTCACCACTCTCTGTGTGAAAAAGGTTCTTCTCATCTCGGTTTTAAAGCTGCCTGATACTGCCTGAGCCGCTAAGTTACTCCAGCTTTTTGTGTCTATCTTAGAAATTTCCGGTGCTTCCAAGGAACCATTTAAGTTTGTTATGCTATGATCATTCATTCCGTGTTCATCACCAAGTGTCACTAATAAACCTGACTTGAAAGGTAGTATAGTTTACTGGCAAAAATGTTCTAGGTTTATTCAGACATTTTGAAATTTCTTAGCAAAAACTGCATGTTAAATAAGTAACACATTACTTCAAAATATCTTAAACAGAAGGTCATCTCTTGCTATTTCACCACCTCCAAATACATACACACCAAATTAATTTTCTTCACGAGATCACTACCTTTCATGTTAAAATCTATATTACGAGGGTAGAATATGTAAAATGTACAGAGGAAAATACTGCAGTGATCAATTTGGTCCTTTTTTAAAACAAAAGCTAACTTCAGAACAAAATTGCTACACAGTAGTAAGTTATAAAAAAGGGAGAATTCCACTTACAGCAGAGAAAGAAAAACAAAAAAAACTTGAGCCCATTTTAAATAACATTTCAGTCAACTTGTGGATGGTCACGGTAAAAGTGAAGCTCATCAAAAATTAAAATCAGCCGCCGTGTTTGTTCCAATTTGTAGCTTTCTTACATTCCAGTTTGAAGATTTCTTATACGATTGCAAGAATATTTCAAGAAAAAACGTCTGGGTTCGCCAAAGTCCCACTACAGTAAAAGTAGCTTTAAAAAAAATAAAAATTGATAACTGTCAAGATTTCTTTGATCCCAAAAATGAATAAGGTGACCAATCTGTTTTTCCAAAAGCATCGATACAATGTGACTTGTAGTAAAAACCCATCAGTACAATGTTTTTTTGTGAAAAATTGCCATTTAATTGACAGTGTACTATCTCAAAACCCATACATAAAGGAGATGTAGTGTACAATATATTACAGAAAAGCACCAGTATGTATGTGCACATTCAAGTTCTTAGTGCCAACTACTAACCCCCGATAAGTACCCTAATACTCGTTCGTATACACACACACAATCATGCACAAAACCAGAACAAACCAAGGTTTCGTTTCCCAAATGGAAGCCCCAGGCGTATTCACTTTTTATTCTCTGCAGCACTGCTTTTATCTCTACATAGTTTTACAGTATGGTGATTTTAAGTTTGCAAAATTGATACAAATAGTCCTATGAACTTCCCACACACAGTTCATCACTCTTTTTTGTTGGAAACAGTTCTAGGAGGGGAGTGGAAAACTCCGACCTTTCCAGGACCACAACAGGCCGAAGAAAATGAAGCTGCTTTAAGGCAAGATCTCCACAGTCTGTCAACGCCTTATCCAATATCGTTCGTAAGTTCTCCAAAGAAGGAGTTGACCCTTGTGAAATTAGAGGCTGGATTGCTGCAAAACTGTCATGCACAGCAGTGTTGTTTTTGTCACAGTCTGCACTGCACCCTTTACAGTTTTCCACTGTCGAATCTGTCGGGCCAGTGTCCACTGCTGACTCCCTCTGGGGCGAATCAAATTGTTTGCATCGTTTTGGTGGTTCCCAATGCCACGTTTCATCCACGTCGTTCTCAGCGTCTTCACTTTCTTGAATGAACTTCAGAAACGAGGCCTCGAAGCCGAGAGGTTTATAGGTGGTCAGGTCAAATGGTTTTTGCGGAGGACTCTGGTTCTGTTGGTTCTCCTTGCTGCCAAAGAAGGAGCCCTGCGACAAATACGCAGAGTCCATTCTCTGCGACTGAATTTCCATTTCAGATTTCCTTTTCAGAGGCTGCTTCAACTTGGTGAAGACGGAGCCATTTTGGGTGCCACTTTTCTTCACCATATTTGCAATGACTCCTCCGTTCTTCGGGAGGAAGGCCCGGTTGGCATCGTTTTCCTTGAAGCCCGGACCCCTGCCTGCCATCCCCAGAGCCAGGCTGCTGCTCACGGACTTCCCAGGAAACAGGGCGTTCCCACCGCCGGGAAAGGCGCCGTTCCCGTGCGCCACGCTGCAGTTCTGCAACTGCTGCCCTGGCCCAATCTGCTCGGGCTCAATTTTGAACTCGGTTTTCAGCGGCGTTTCCCCGTTTTGTTGCCGCAGAACACTGCAGCCTGGACCATCGTCCACTTGCTCTGAGTGGGCTTTTTTGGGAAACGGAGAATCGGGATCCTTTTTCTCGCGGGATGGATCGGAATATTTCTTGCACATTAGGAGTGTATTAAAATTCTGCTCAATGTACTTGGCGCTCATTTTGTGGAGGATCTTGTAGTGTCTCATCACGCTGCGCCGGCTCAGGACCACGGTTTGGCAGTTGTCTACCATGCACGGAAACTGATCCCTCAAAATCTCAATCTTGCACATCGCAAGCCCACAGTCGGCGCTCTTCAACAAAAAATCACGACACTTGCCCAATTTCCTCAATTCCTTATCGTACTCGTCCACTGAGGAACCGCAGTAAACCAGGGAGGATCCACTCCTCCCACAGTCCCCGTCCTGCACCGCCGACGAGTCATTCGAGTTGTCCGAATGATCGTCCGCGAGACTCCTCTTTAAAGCCGCTGCCAATTTTCTTTTCCTGTTGCAAGCCTTGCCTGTGAGATGCCCGCCGTGCTGATGGCTTTCAAAGTCAGACTCCTGCTTCAGGGCTGAACCAAACGAGTCGAGGTTCGCCTTGTAAATTTCAAAATTAGAGTCGACCTCAGACTCGGAATCGCAGCTTTCCTCGTCCGAGAGATTCTCTCCGCTGATTCGACCCAAATTAGTTGGACGCAGTGGCACGGAGCTGGAACTGTCTTCATCCGTGAGTTGCTCCTGCTTAAACAGCTTCATCTCAGGCTTAACAGACGAACTGGATCCATTGGCACCTCCAGCCAGACATTCCAGGTTGCATCTTTCCAAATTAGACTTGCGGTCATATTTGGAGTTTTTCCGCGGCCTCAGTAGTATTGACTTGTAATGGGCTTTGTGCTGTCTTTGGACATGTCGCAGGTAGCTGGAACGGATCGTGTAGTTACGGCTGCAGCCGTCTATGCTGCACTTGAACTGTAACTCGGCAGCCTGCCGTCTGAGGTTGCCGTACATGTTAAAAGGGGAGAGACAATCCGCCTGATTGCAAGCAAACTTCCCCGACTCACCCCCGGCGAGCTTGTGGATTTCACTGTAGTGCCTCAAAAGCACGCGAGGATACTGGAAGCGCTTGGTGCAACCCTCAAACTTGCACTTGAAGATTTTCTTGACTTTGGTATTGTCTTTCTTGGCATTTCCTTGATCTTCCTCCAGACTCATTTGCTCCCGGTTGTACTGGTGAACCGTCTGGTAGTGTCGGATCAGGTTAGGCTGGCCGGTGAAAGCCGCAGTGCAGCCCTTGTGAATGCAGTGATAAGGTTTGTGATACTTGTTCAACATGTAGCACAGGTTGGTTTTAGCACCAACTCTTCGGCTCCCCCGACCCTCTTCCTTGGATTCGGACTCGTCCGCGCTGTCCGGCATCAAGCCGCCAGACTCCACGCTGCCGTTCAGATGCAGCTCCTCGGATTTTAACGATTCTGCAGATTCAGAACATTCAACCTCTGTCGTGAAAGACTCATTCATCGTGTTCTCCGAATCACTGCCAGGCTGGCGCCAGCTACCGCCCACTGTGCCAAGTTGTACATGCTCATCATCTCCAAATAAATTACAGTCTTCAGTCTGGTAAGGAACGGTCATTGGATAAAGGGAATCCTTTTCTGTTTTAATTGGCTCAGCGTCTTCAGACAAACCCAACCTTTCAGTGACATTGGGAGCACCGCACAATATCTCTTCAGTGCGGAGGGGACTCTCATTCTCAGTTTTAATTAATATATTTGGCACAATCAGCTGAGGGTTTCTATTGCCAGGAACAGAAACACAGTTTATATACGAGAACTTTCCTTTCTGCATGTCCTCTTTACTGAACCTATGCATTTGTTTGTAATGAGTTCTGAGATTTGTTTTTCTCGTAAATGTTCTTAGGCAGATGTGGCATTTGAATGGGGCAAACCTGAGTTGAAAGCGGCTTAACTTGAGGACCTTGTCCTTGGGGTACTTGTGAGTTTTAACGTAATGGTTAATGAGGCCATCTTTGGTCATCGCCTTAAAGGCACATCCGTCATTGTCGCAAACAAATGGCTTAATGACCCCCGAGTCCTCTTTCGATGAATCGAGTTGGAAGAGCTCACGAGAGTGTGGCTGTGGTTGGGAAACATTATCTAAAGGTGTGGACATGGAAGCGGCACTGGTGGAGGTCAGCCCAGGCTCCATCAGGGGTGAAGTTAAAGCAGAGGCACACACCGTCACTTTGCCCACAACGGCTTCAGATTTATTCAGCTGCAGCTTCTGCAGAGCCCTTACGAGTTCCTCGAGAGTTGGAACCTCAGGAATGTTAACGGACTGGCTTGGTGGCTCGCCTTCGTTAGGCTGCTCAACTGCATTAGGCTGTTCAACTGCATTAGGCTGCTCAACTGCATTAGGCTGCACAACTGCATTAGGCTGCACAACTGCATTAGGCTGCACAACTGCATTAGCCTGCTCAACTGCATTAGCCTGCACAACTGCATTAGCCTGCACAACTGCATTAGCCTGCACAACTGCATTAGCCTGCACAACTGCATTAGCCTCTGTGCTATTCTCAGCCAGTAAAGGGCATTTTATTTTGCGAGCAAGGTGGCCACCGAGTGACTTGGGGTTCGTAAACTCCTTGAAGCATCGAGAGCAGACAAACTTATCGCCCTTAAAGATAGCGGGCCATTTGGCATTCCTGTTATTCTTGGGCCTCTTAATTCTTTGCGCTTTGTGTAACACACTTTTGTTTTTGCGAAGTGCATCAATGGGTGCACCTAACTGTCCTTCTTGCCCCTGCAATGACAACAGCTGCGTTGATAAGGCTTGCTCTCCCATCTCAGCTTTATCCCTGTCTTGACTTGCAGCAGAACCTTTCAGAACACTTCTGCTGTGTTTATCAATCTTCTTTCCTTTATAATAATTTGAATGTGCTGCCCTAATGTGTTTCTTCAGGTCCTTTGCCAAGGCATACTCCATGCTGCAGCCAACGATACCACAAGCAAACCTATTGAAAGCTGGCAAGCTATCTGCAACATTAGTGGTGATTTTGTGCTTGGCTAAGCTCCTGTTGATTTCAGGGTGAAGTGTGGCAGCCTTCATCATGTCCTCAATGTCACTCAACTCTTTAAAGGATGCCAGCTTTTCTAACGGCACAAGCAAGTTTTCTGAATAAACACCCCGGAGGTTAGGATATGCAGGTTTACCCTTGCTGGCTGAATCAGCCCTGTCCGTATCCAGCCTTGCGGGGCAATAAGAATCATCTGGACTATACTCCTTTTCCCTTTTTATCGTTCCTTGCGGCAGAGAATAGCTGCAACTCTGTAATGGTTTCTCAGTTGCATTTTCTGCAACGTTGCTAACCACAGGACAAGGCTTCTCCTCTCCGGTCACGAGCTGAGAGTCGTCTTCCGTCACATCCTCCGAGGAGTCGCCGCTTCCTTTTTTCAGAAGCCTGGCCTCAAATTCTTCCAGACTCGTCAAGCCATGCGTTTGCAGATGAGTTTGGAATTCGCTTTTGGAAAAATAGAATTTCTTGCAGCCCGACAAATTGCACGAGTAGGCCGCTTCCCTGTAATGCTGGGCTTCGTGGTGGTAGAGTAAGCACGATCCGCTGAAAACCTTGTTGCAGCCTTTGAACGTGCACTTGGATAGGAATTCCTTGTGTTGCTTTCTGTGCTTCACCAGATCCGCAAAGGCCTGGAAGCTGGCGTTGCAGTCCATTTGAATGCAAATATACGGTTGCAAGCCAGAGTGGACCTTTAAATGGGCTTTCAGATGGTAATCACTGACAAAATGGCGTCGGCAGTATTTACAGAGTGCCTTCCTGTTATTCATTTCAAGGAAGTGCTTTACATTCTCATCATTGTCCAAGTGATCATTCTTCAAATGGGCAGTGAGGTTCTTGTAGTATTTGAAAGATCTCGAGCATGCCGTTCCCGGACACGGATAACTTTCCGTCCACGGTGTCACTACAGCGTCATCCACCTCAGTCTTCGACACATCGCCTTGATCTTCGTCCACAGAGTCCGCTCCGCTGAAGATTATGTAGTCGTTTTCCTCAATCTCTTTTTTAACCGAAACTTTCATATCATCCAAGTGCTTAGCATTCACGTTCATTCCAGGAAGCAAAGATTTTACTAATTTCTTCTTCTGTTTTTTCTCTCTCTTGGGCTTTTTAATGTGTTCCTTTACATGTGGCGTAAACTGTTCCTTTCTCTTAAACTTTTTTGCACAAACAGGGCAAGAAAATATCCCATCTCTGACATGCGTCTTAGCATGATGTACCATTCTAGCCACAACATAATCTTTCTTGCACAACACGCAGAAGAACATATTTTGAAGCCACCTATAATATCGTTCAGACATCACCTTCTCTTTCTTTTTGCCCGCATCTCCATCCTTATCCCTTCCATCGTTTATTGTGTCTGGTATTCTACTCATTTGATCAAAGAGCTCATTACCATCCAGCTCGTTTTCGCTGAGTTCATCTTCTGAAATGGCATCAGCCTTGTCACCCAAATGCCCGCGGCAATGACGCTTTAGAGTTTTCCAATCCCAAAACTCTGGATCAAAAGGCCAGTGGGCTTTCAAAGCCAACAACAGCTCACAGTGTAACGAGTTGGGAATAGGGCCGTTCTCCTCATCGTATTTTTGGTCAGGTTGCTTGTACAGCCGTTCCACCTCATGGTATGCATCCACTGTGGGTTCCAGAAGGAACTGAGTGAGTTGACAAGCACGTCTCACTTCAAGATCATCCGGCATCAAGCAGGCGATGGTTTTACAAATGGAAATCTTCATCTCTGCGTTTTCATTAGACGGAATACGAAGAGCTCCAACACAAAGTTCAATTGAGATTGGGAGACCAGCTCCTTCTGCCTGTGAAGCAAACAGGGGAGAAAGGGTTAAGTTTGATTTACCTTTGCTGAATAAATGTATACCGCGTTAGGATCTCCTCACGTTACTTCAATTAAAAAAAAGTTGTGACATTATTGCGCAAGGAGGTACAAACGAGTGCATCATATGGAGATGGGGGAAGAACATTAATAAGCAGGTCAATTGCTGCACCCCTCCACCTCAGACACTTACAACCTCACGCAAACTACTGATGCATGCAGCATGGAAAAAAGGGGTAGAATTTACAACATGAGAAAAAGGTTCAAAGCATCTCCCCTACAGAAAATAAATGTGATCGTTTGTTTTAAACAGAACACGCTGACGTGTGATAAATATCCATCCGCTGGAAAGAGTAATTACTCCTTTCCAACTCAGAGTTCCATCAAAATGGATTTAGCGATTGCAAGCCGACTTAACTGCAAGTGGCATGATATCATTACGGGCTTTTTCAATTTTATGGCAATTATTATGGTTGTTTATTATATTCAAACCAAGGGTTTAAGGGCTTTTGAGGGAAAATCAAATTAATAACTAAAATAATTAAAGAGCAGCACCGAATTGAAAAAATGTATATGATGACAATAAGGAAATTTTAGTTACGAATAACAAATTGCAAGTATTAAATTTCGAGATTATATTAAAAAATCTACTTAAGGAAAACATTGTACACAGATACATATTCAGTAGTTCTCAACTACAAGAAATCATCAGGCTACTTACTTCAGATTGGATAACTTTTATAAGGAAGAATATGTGATACACAGTCCTAGCAATAATACCAAGCTGCCGACAACGATCCAGGAAGGAACCCAGAGATGGATCCAGTCTCCGTTGCAACTTGCTCCAAAACAGAGTGAGCTCCCTTTGGGGGGGAAAAAAAAAAAGAGAATCTTATGTTCAATTATACCGTTACAGATTTTTACGCCACCCGAGTTTATAACGTGGTAGTGCACTGATTCAATTCTCCAACCTTGACCGAGTGTAGCCATAGAGTGCAGGTTTCTAACATACACATTGAACAAAAACAAAATCATAAGTGGCTATAGGGGGTAGATGCTATTGAAGTGCAGCTACCTCTAGCTAAGCTCTGAACTACATAGACTTGGGAGGCATTGGTTTTGTCTTTTTGCACTATTATTAGGGGTAGAAGATTGCAACCTTCACGTGGCAAATGCAATCAACCCGGCGCGCACAATCAAATAAGATCAAATAGAACAAGTTTTCAGACAACTTTAGGCTGTGCACGCCATACGCTAGAAAAAGCAGCACTATTATTGTTTGTTTTTATGTGTGTGTGCACGCATATGTGCATACACAGACACACACACACAGAAATATCCCCCCCCCCCATTTATTATATTGTTTACAAATTCTGTTATGCTGCTGGAAGTAATTCCTTTATCCTATTTGGGACACATGACAAACACTCTCAACTACCACTTGCACCCTGAGAATATCGATTGCCACGTGAACTTGCTTTTGATCTGGAAGAAACTACATTTTGAAGAGGATTTTGAACAGAAACTAATACATAGCAAAAATGTTTTGCCATGGTTTCCCAAAGCATCAAGAATGATGTGATAAGCCAGTGATAAGCATCAAGAATTATTTCTGCTCTGTCCTGAACTATCTATTCTAAGCCATGGAGCTAGGAAGGCATTAGAATTTAGATTCAATTGATTAGAGAGAGTCAACAAGACTTGCCATTGCTGTTAGTTATCCAAAGAGACTTCAGTTGAGGACAGTCTCAACATTTGGCTCGGCTTTCAAGCATGATTAATGCTGTGCCTCTGTGCCAAGATTGCCTCTCATGGGAACACCACCACGATGCGGCATGCCCTCTCCAAGTTATGCACCACAACAATTTGGAACTATGTCAATATTTTCCTCATTGCCACTCTGACGAAATCCTGAAACTCCCTCTGCTAAAGCATTATGAGAGTATTTCCACTTAAAGGTCTGCAGCTATTTTGAAAGGCAGCTCACCATCCTCAAGGGCATTTCAGATGGGCTAATAATGCTGGTCTTACTAAAGGCACAAAACCAACGTCACAAAAGGTGCATACAATGAAAACTAATGATAATACCCAAGCAAAGATCTAAAAAGGACTGACACAAAGCACAAAATTAAATTACTTCTTCAGAGGAGTAAGTGGAGTTTGGAGACCATCATGTGCAGTTCCTGCCTTAAAGTTAATGACAAAACATGATGCACAATAAATTCAGATACGTTTGCAATCTTTCTCTCCCAACCATTCCCAAACCTCAATTGACTGCAAAGCAAAATGGACGATTTTAAATGGAAACAAGTAGTTAACATGCCAGATACACCAGTAACAAGCACGAACAATACATGAAGTATAAAGCTGCTGCTTGGCCATCTTAAACAACCATGCACTAACTTACCAAGAACAATAGACACTCTCCTGCTGCAGTTGATGGGTTAGGAATGTTGTACACAGGATAAAGGCAGCATTGTCCTGACCATCAGACTCCAGGTTACAAATAATATCCAGCACTTCCTTGCAGTCAACACGAGCGATCTACAAAAGGAATGCTGCAAGTTTTAGAATGGATGATCTTGGTGAGACCAGTATACACATGCTGATTCTCAAAATGTCATTATACATTCCCAACAAAATGGACAGCTCTTCCCAATGTTGCCAACAGCCAACTCTCCAAATTCATATTGAATTCTATTCCACTCAAGATTCACACAGAAAAATGGAGCATCTGAGCGCAGCCACTGAACATCATCATGGCTTATCATTCAAATTCCACAGTCCGTTCTAGTTATCTCCACCCAGACAGCACCCAAGGTCAGGATCGAACCCGGGCCCCTGGTGCTGTGAAGGATCTACTTTTCTTTGTCAACATTCAGTGACACCAATTATGGAGGAATATGCTTTTGCTGGTGTAGAACTGAATTATAGACAGGACAGTGGCAACTTCAAATCATTTTTAACTGGAGAGCTAATCATTCTATGGAGCTACTTTGCTGGTAAACGTAATTATATAAAGTCATTAACCTCTTTTGCTGCCTCCTCATTGGGTCCCATAGTGCAGAGACTAGTGAGGTAGATTTGTCGAAAAGCACCTTTGCTGTTAATTTCTGCATTTTCTGTACAACACTTTGCAAGCAGTACTGCATCAAACTTGCGATCAGTCTTCATCAGATGTTTAATGCGAATCTCAAGAAATGCTGGTCCTTCCTGGATCAAATAATCATTCACTGTATGAACAAAAAGGGTTGTTAATTAATTACATTCCACAATTATAGGTGCAGGTTGCAGAATCCAACCTTGCAGCATTAGCCTGCACTAAAAAATATATCCCACAATTAATTTACACAAGTTTAACTTTTTGACAGAGATTCAAGTACACCCAATAGGTCATTTATATTCTGTAAGCTTCAAACTCCTGATGGTATCCTCCTAAACCGGCACATTACCTCTTTAATTTCCTCCCATCAGGAAGGAGATATAGAAGCATTAAAAGTAAAACATCTCGCTTCAGAGACAGCACCTATCTCCAAGCCATCAGATATTTGAATTTGCACTAATCACTTTGCACTTTCTTTTGCACTTGCACTTACGCTTAATATGACGCTGCTGGGTACTGTCCTTCCTGTATATATTGTCCTTCGTACGGTATTGTCTGTATTATTTATTGTGGTGTATGTGGTGGTTGTATTGTACTGTATTGTATCTGCCTGAGAGCGAACCAAGACACATTCCTATCAACTTGTTGACATGGCAATAAATTTCTTGAATCTGTCACCACCAAATATAACCAAAATATTTTGAATTAAATTAAGCTTTGTTCCCAGGAAAACTTTAGTCAGATTAAGAAAAGTAGAATTAGTTTAGCTTGAAATGCACCTCACTGTGCCTGCAACAGTATGTTTAAGAAGGAACTGCAGATGCTGGAAAATCAAAGGCAGACAAAAGTGCTGGAGAAACTCAGCGGGTGCAGCAGCATCTATGGAGCGAAGGAAATAGGCAACGTTTCGGGCCGAAACCCTTCAGGAAGGAAATAGGCAACGTTTCGGCCCGAAACCCTTCAGGGTTTCAGGCCGAAACGTTGCCTATTTCCTTCGCTCCATAGATGCTGCTGCACCCGCTGAGTTTCTCCAGCACTTTTGTCTGCCTGCAACAGTATTGTCAGTGCACTGGGGATGGCTTGATTTGATTTCATGTAGTCTTTTCTGCACACAAAAGCCTTTCACTGTACCTCGGTACACGTGACAATAATAAAACTAAACTAATTTGTGTAATAGTAATTCAGAAACACCATCATAACATCCTGGAAAGACAATGTGCATCAGTAATTCCAAAACTACAAATATTATGGCCATGCTGGCTCTAAGGGCCGAATGGCCTCCTCCTGCATCTATTTGCGATGTTTTCTATAATATATGCAAAATGTCTGTCTTTGGGAGGCAAAAGAAATGTGGACTGATTTAAAGCAGCTTTGGCAGTAAGTTTATAATTAAGTGGAAGGTCATCTTTTCCCTCTCTTCCTTGCCAATGCAAGTGGTACTGACTAATTGCAATGTAGAAAATTGAATAATGCTAGAAATTAAATGTTGTACATAGTGTTATGTTAACCTGTATTCCCATTTGTAAACTTTACCGTGGGCAAGTCCTGACCTCTCCTAGCACCCTAAACGGCCTGTCCATTTTGTATCTTCTTGAAAGCTTCCCTGTTACGTTTCTGAGCAACCCTTCACGTGAAACCATTGATAGCACCGTAGGGCATTACACTTCTGTCACTCCACTGCACATAAATACTCCAGGCATGCTGTAGCCATGGCTCTGTATAATTGCAAGACATTTATTATTGTCCTTGGATACTCCTAGTCACAGCAAACATTTACCTTGCTAACCTGCATGCTAACTTTCAGTGAGCTGATTGTTTATCAAGAGAGAGCTACATAGGGCTCTTAAAGATAGTGGAGTCGGGGGATATGGGGAGAAGGCAGGAACGGGGTACTGATTCTGGATGATCAGCCATGATTACATTGAATGGCGGTGCTGGCTCGAAGGGTTGAATGGCCTACCACTGCACCTATTGTCTATTTATCCCTGTGTTTATCCTTTTCCCCCCCACAATATCCCATTCTGTACATTGCTCTGTGCCTCAAAGCAGATAAGTGCAGCAAGCAGAGACAAGCGTAGTCTGGGAGATCCTTTCTCTGATCACCTTCACTCAGTCTGTCGTGGCATATGGGATCTCCTAGTTGCCAAACACTATCTCCCCTTCCCATTCAGATCATTCTGTCCATTGTCGGAGTGAGGCCGAACTCAAATTGGAGGAACATCATGTCATATTTTGCCTGGCCAGATTGCAATCCAGCAGCATGCAAGTAATCCTTGTATCTCCCCCCCTCTCTCTGTCCCACCCCCACTCTAGTCATCGGACTAGTCTCACCGCCATCCTGTTGAGTTTCATTGTCTGTATATCTCATTATCACCTAGACAAGAGCCAACAATGTGGGCTCTACCTTTCAATGAACATAGTTACTATTTTGCATACATTTCATTCATTTGTTCTATATCTCTTTACATCACCATGTGTATCTCTCATTTCCTTTTCTCCTGACAATCCTGACCCAAAACTTCACCTATTCCTTTTCTCCAGAGATGCTGCATGACCCACTTAGTTACTCCAGCTTTTTTAATCTCTATCTTAAGTGTATATCGACTAAATTGCTTGGGGAAAACGAGACAGGGAAAAGAGTAATTTGCCAAATTAAAAATCAAATCACACAGGATACACTATGCTTACCCTCTTCGATAGATGCTGTCTGCTTGGAAAGAATACACTGTAGAACTGGATTTTTCCAAGCTCCCCCTTCTCTAGAAATTGCAAGTAGTGCCTCCAATTCATTATTTCCAAATTCCAGTAAAACATCGTGAGAATCCTATCAAAATAAAACGATAATTTAAGAGTACAGACTCTTCAGAATTATTCACTGAATTAAGCCCAACTGCAGTATTAAACAAAGATTAAGACACAACATTTTGTACGGGCACCATTTTCTGCTATGGCATATTTATTTTTCATAGATCTCAAGCAGCGAGTTTGTATGATTTGGCTACAATCTAAGAGATAGCAAATGAGCTTCGAAACATATCGATTTTAGATCAAAATGACAATTCCATGCAAGCAGTTGCATAGTAAATATGCATAGCTAAAATACACAGCAATAGAAATAAACATTGCTACATTTCCCCTCAGATCAATGCAAAATTTCGACACTGAATATCTGAAAGGTGTGATACACAAGCAATATAAATGCAAGTTTTTTTCTTTCTATACAGGCTAGACTTTCAACTGACTCAAAGCTAAATCAAAAAATAGACAAAACAAGGACTTTGAAATAGAATGCTTTTTCTAAGAATTAAGTGGTTCATTTCAACTCCAAATACAGATAACGCTGTTTTAGAACACTGATAAATTAGACTTGCATGTTATGAAGTTAAATGCTGAACCCAAATGGCAATTTTATGTTTGAAATATCAGACATTTAAGCAAGTTTCAGAACCAATTCCCTCACCTGCAATGTCTGCTGCAGCTGCTGCCACAAGTCTTGTGGAACATCTTTGTCAGGAAGTGAAAGTAATATTTCAAAACAGCTCCTAAAGTGGTTTTAAAAAATACATGAGTAATCTGGATTATTAAAGATTCAGAACCGTTTTATTAAATTTATTACACTTGCACCCAAAGTAAAAATCGAGCTTTTTTTGTAATCAGGTTCCAATTACATAGTTATAAGGTTTGCCGCCAAATCTAGTCAAAAACAGCTTTTGAAAATTGTACAAGCTAGCTGCAGAACATCTGAACTTAAAGCTATTTTGCTGACAAAACATGTCTGAATGATTTTACGAAATGCAATTTGTATTTTATATATTTCACATAAATAATGAATTTCCTTAATGTGGTTAGATTCAGATTTAAAGATGACCTGATGTGCATTTGATTGTAACTAAAGACACAAGCTGTACTGCGCAAATTCATCAACAACGACCATTTCATGTCACATCTCATTATAGTCCATAGAAATATAGTCAACAACATAGAATATGGAAGATTTTTTTTAAAATTTTTAAATTGCTGTTTTACACAGGATTCTTACAGATCTAATGTCCTTGAAAAAGCTGGCATCTGAAGAGACACTTACACGACTAACTGACCGAGTACAAAATTAATGTGTGCGCATTCTGTCGTTAGGCAAGGCCTTGCACTTGCGTAGCTCTGGATGGAAATCCGATAGACTTCCAGTAAAGGCAGGAGTTCTTCAGTAGCTTTGTATTTCTCACCGTATTGTATCAAGATCTGCAGTGGGGAGAAAGAAAACATTGAAACTCGAATGCAAATTAAATTCAAACGATTTAATGTGTGCTTAACTCAACAGATTTAACAGCTTTTAACTATTTCATGCTGCGACTTTCGATTCAAAGCAATACAAGCAGGAAGAACTTGCAGTTGTAAGAAGACACAACAGGATATTTGTGCAGATCCATGTAGCAGTTAATTCAGTGGGAAGGCTGTTGGTACATGCCATTCTGTTTGCAAGTAACATTCAATCCTCTTCATTTTACAAATTGAAACATTAGTATCTAAGTTCAAGGACTGTGTAATAGATCGGAGTTTCTGTCTAATTAGGCAAGATACCAGTTTTCACAAGTATATTTTCAATACGGTTCTCAATGCCATCAGATAAAACAAAATCATTCCTCTCCAGTGAAGGAGTGAATCACTTACACTTCTGCCAATCCACTGCACCATGTTTAGTTTTCATAATATAGCCTCCTCGAGAGTGGAGAAACCAACCACACACTGGGCCATCGCTTTGCAATGTGAGGTGCACCCCGAGCTTCAGTTTGCCTGCCATTTTAATTCACCGTTCCACTCTCACTGACCTCTCCGTGGCTTCCTGTACTGTTACAAAACGCATCATCAGCTCAAGGCACACTTTTCCATCTGGGCACACACTGCAACCTGCAGGACTCCTTTGTTTGGACCAGGGATTGCAGGCAGGCTATATAACATCACAGACTGTACGACAACGTTAGTAACACGATACACAGATAAAGCTCAACTCTACCTTCCCCCGCTTCAACAATGATCCCAAAGGCTTCACCCCCCGCCTCTTCCTTCCTTATTTGGCACCCTTTTGACTCAATTTCATCTCTAGCCTTTGTTACAATCTCCACCCATCAGCCAATCATCTCTCCTCACCCGTATCCCACCGGCCACTTGACAATTTTTGCTTCACCCCTCTACTCAAGTTCCGGTTACATTTATTGTCACATGCACCAATTGGTGCAGTGAGATTTGAGTTACCATACAGCCTGAAGAAGAGTCTCGACCCAAAACATCATCTATCCATTTCCCTCCACTGAGCTGGCCTGCTGAGTTGGCCAGCTTATAGTGAGGATGGAACTACAGGTGCGGGTTTAAACTGAAGATAGACACAAAAAGCTGGAATAACATCTATGGAGAGAAGGGATGGGTGACATTTTGGGTTGGGACCCTTCTTCAGACTAGTTTGGGAAAAGGGAAACGAGAGATGCAGATGATGCAGAGAGATAGAGCTTAAAGGCCCTTTCCCACGATGCGAGTTTACCCAAGAGCTCTCCCAAGTTTAAAAAAAAATTGAATTTGTGGTAAGTACGTAGAATGTACGTAGCGGGTACGTCGGAGCTCGTGGATGTCTCGTAGCGGCTTGTAATTTTAACAGCAGGCACTCGGGAAACGTGGAAACTCGTGACGTTTTTTTCCAATAGCGTGAAAAATTTCCAAGAGTAAAAAAAAAATACTCGTGATGAAGTACCACGAGTTTGATTTATTTTAAACTCGGGAAAGCTCTTGGGTAAACCTGCATCGTGGGACAGGGGATTTACTCTCTATTAATTCTCCATTACAGACATTCCCTGTGTTCCTTCCTCTTGCCCTCCCCCATCTTCTCTGCTTCCTAGACCAACTTGCTCAGTTCCGATGAAGGGTCTTTGACCTGAAATGCCAACTGGTTTCGTTTTCCACTGATGCTGCTTGACTGGCTGAGTTCTTGTATTTTTGTTTGAGCATTTGAGCTGCCACCTGATCCAAAACACATACCACAACTTTAGTAAACAAAAGTCTTTTTACGTTAATGGAGATCTCTCTGCAGGTTAAGTTAAGTTATTATATAACTATCTGTACTGGCGAATAGTAAAGATTGATTTTGTGAATTGGCAGCTCACTGATAGGCCAATAAACCTGGGTACGGTGCGATTATTTTTTGTACATTTAGATCATGATCAAAATAGACCCAGTGGTGCAAGGGAAAACCTAACGATTTTGATACTGGGATAGGAACTCCCAGATAGAAATTTAAGGAAAAAAGCTAAAAACAATCATCCTGTGCCAAATCTCTCACGAAGTTACTTCAGGAAAAGAAAGCCCAAAATACATTCTTGCATATACAAAAAAATAAGTGTGGTGTAAATGAGAGGTAATGGAATTAGCTTTACATCATCTTTGAATAATTCGGTATTTGGTGCAGTATTAATGCATACTTGTAGAAACAATAAAACTGCAGATGCTGGTTTACAAAAAAAGAAAAGAAAAAAAAAGTGCTGGAGTAACTCTGGAGGGTCTACTCTACTGAACTCTGGAGGGTCTAACTCTACTGAGCGTTTTTCCTTCCATTATTTATTATGTAAAAGAATATGTGTGTTATGATTGTGTTTATAGTTTGTTTGGTTGTTTGTCTTTTTGCACAAAAGTCCGCGAGCATTGCCACTTTCCTTTCACTGCACATCTCGTATGTGTATGTGACAAATAAACTTGACTTGACAGCTTCCCTGGAGAACATGGGTTGGTTAGATGGGTCCCAACCAGAAATATCACCTGGTACACAAAAATGCTGGAGAAACTCAGCGGGTGCAGCAGCATCTATGGAGCGAAGGAAATAGGCAACGTTTCGGGCCGAAACGGGTTTCGGCCCGAAATTGCCTATTTCCTTCGCTCCATAGATGCTGCTGCACCCGCTGAGTTTCTCCAGCATTTTTGTGTACCTTCGATTTTCCAGCATCTGCAGTTCCTTCTTAAACACAGAAATATCACCTATCTTAGTTCAGGTTTGCTGCCTGACCTGCTGAGTTACTACAGCGCTGAGTTACTACAGCACTGTGTGTGTTTTTTAAATCATGCACTGTTGACTACTATTTTCACACCCTAAGATAACAATGAATGTTATAATCAATTCAATTCAACTTTAATGTCATTGCACAAATAAAAGTATGGGTACAACGAAATGCCTGCAAGTAATGACCAAAGGAGCTCACCATTATTGTATTTTCACCAGTCAAACTACTTGAAGGTATTCAAGCTTCAAACAGATCTGCACTGAACCAATTTATGCTTAGCAAAAGGCAGCATAACAGAGTTGAGCTAGACAGTCTGCAATTCAATGCATAACAATGGGCAGTAATCATAGGCCCAAACTCAAAGCAGGAACCCACAATGAAGTTCCTCTTTCAATGGGATAAGTAGTTCCTATACTAGTTCCTCTTTTCAAATAAACTTATTTTCCACATGATATCTCATAGATTGGACTATATTCCCAAATCGGAAATAACGCTTTACATCGGATCAGACTGTATTACAAAATAGTGTTTGAAAACAGTTCCATATCAGAGATTGAAATTTGCAGTTACCCCTTAAATAACTGATTTCTCTTCAGACACTATATGAAACAGTCCCTGGTTCCAGGCTCCAGCTGCACAGCAGCCACCACACCACAAGAGTTAGGGTTCCCCAATTGATCAGAAATACAAGCACTATCTATCTATATTACTAAAAGTTTGATCTTGACAACTTCCTGTTGTTCTGCATATTGATTTTAGATAAAACGCCGCCACTTATGGCAGTGATTTTTGGCCATCTTACTCGTAGTCCCCCTTCGCTGTGCAGGACAAGAGGATTTTTCACATCGATGAAAAATAAAAGAGTTATTAGTGTTTAAAAAATGTTGAGATTCTCTCTCCTGAAGTCCACGCCCCTTCCGGAGGGACTATAAAACCCAGAAGTGTTGAGTGCCTCAGTCAGTCTCTGCAAGATGGGGGAGCGAGAGGGTCACGTCTCTCAGTCTGTGCTGTGAATAACGCTCTACATGTATCTACTAAACTGTGAGTGTGGTTTTACTGACCTTGAGTGCCCTTAATGTGGTTTGAAAATGAAAATGGGGTTGGTTTGAAATAAAGCACAGCAAATGGTTGGTGGTGGTTGGTTTGAAATGGCAAATGATTAAATGTCTAAACTTGACAACTTCCTGTTTGCATTATATATTCTTTGATAGCACTTTTATCAAAAATATCTGGGAATTCAAGTCTAGCACAACCACCTAATACACAGCACATTACTTCTTCATGAACTCCAATAAATTGGCCAAACACTTTTTCTCTTTCAAACAATTTAGACGTCTTAAATTTTCTTGAAATAAAATCTTTAAATAATGGCCTCTAATGTACTCCCCATTTAACTGATTTGACACTGGCTGGTCTATAGTATTGTTTAGAGATAAAGATTCAGGGTGGAAACAGGCCCCTCAGCCCACGCCAACCAGCGATCCATGCACGCTAACACTATCCTACATGCACTGGGGTCACTTTAGTGTTTTACCACGCCAATTAACCTACAAACCCATATATCTTTGTAATATGGGAGGAAACCAGAATTCCCAGAGAACACCCACGCAGATCACGGGGAGAACGTACAAACTCCGTACAGACAGCATCCACAGTCAGGATTGAACCCGGGTCTCTGGCGCTGTAAGACAGTAACTCTACCGCTCCACCACCATGCCATCCCTATAGTTTATAGTTTCCTGCTTCCTTCCCTTTTCAAATAATGGAGTTATATTTTCTATTCTTCAATCAAATGGGACTTTCCATAAAGTTAAGGGATTTTGGAAAAATAAAACCACACTATCGACGTTCTCAATGATCTATTATGACACTGGACTGAAGACCATCAGGATCCAGAGACTTGCCGCTCCACAGCTCTGACTTTTTTCTAAGCACCAATTCCCTGCTGATAGCAATTTCTTTCCTTCCTTCCACTTCCCAATTTAGAGCATTGTTTGAGATATAACTTGTATTCTGCAATAAATAGGGACAGAACTGATGTTTACTAAGTGTGACTATTTATTTTTTACTTGGGGGGACGACGACGACTTAATTTAACTTTCAAATGATTTTCAAGTTTAAAGCACAACACAACAATGCATACTCTACCCTAACATTCACTTAGCATCTTACAGATAAATTGTGGAATATTAAGAATTAATTACACATAAATGTACAGATTTAGCTTCCTACAACTGCAATCGTGACATTTGCCAAACTGTCTTTGCTAACAGTAGGATTGACAAGAATTTGGATATTAACGCCACCGAGATGGCAGTGTTTGCAGAAGTATCATTTAAAAAAAATGTTTTAAGATACTGGAGAATTGATACAATACTTTCTTTATATCACCACTGCAGCCTCCTTTCCACTCACAGTACATTCACTGCAACAATATAATGCATCCGTATATAATTAAGAATGCTAAAATGCAGTTCAAGAGTACAGAGGCATAAAGCCCTTTCAAGAGTGTGACAGAAATCCCGAGTTTCATGCAAGAAGGAAACTTCTGAGCAGAGGTTAATAAACTAGACTCTGAAGTGACCTGAAATGCAAATAACAAACCATTCAGTTCCTCGGTAATTTCATTTCCTTGGGAAATTGCCATGAAATAATCTGCACCGTGGTAAGCAAGCTGCCAAAGCAGACAATCATGTGATTTGATTTAGTATCCCTTTGGAAGCAAAACATGTATATTTATAACAAAGACCTGACAGTCTCAGACCTGAAACTTGAAGTGATTCTCTTCCCACAGATGTAGTCTGACCTGCCGAGTCTACAGCATTTTCTGTTTTATATCAGATTTCCCACAACTGCAGTTTTTAATTTTCACCACCAGCTCAGTGACTCTTAAACAGAAAACTTAACATATTTTAAAACAAAATACGTGTAATTTCCAGAGGTGCCTAACCTAGGTAATGAGTAATAGTGTATGATAAATTCAACACAATTACCTTTGATTAAGCTTGAAGACCAGTCTGAAGAACGGCCTCGACCCAAAACGTCACCCATTCCTTCCCTCCAGAGATGCTGCCTGACCCGCTGAATTGCTCCAGCATTTGTGTCTACCTTTGATTAAGGATCCGTTTACACAGTTCACATTTATCAAAAACTGGCACCAACTGCAATTAGTTTATGATGCCTGATACACTTTATCCCAGACGCATTTGTCCTCGCGATAACTCTTTCATAAAACATAGGATGTCCATTCATAATCTGAGAGACCATGACCAGGTTTCAATGAGATCAGAATGTTACAGAATAAGCGCTTGTGCAAAGTTGCCTGACTGAGTTTACCTGGGCAACATGGCACAAGTCCATTTTACCCAGGTGTTTGCCCAACACTAGATTTAAAAACAAAAGGAAGTCTTTATGCCCATTTCTATTTTCCTTATAAGGACACGATGACTTCCCATGCCAACAAAAACAATTCCTAGTCTTTTGACGACATGGATCTAACAATCAAACTATTGTTTTGCATATTGGTATGAAGTATACAGCACCTGCTTTCTGATCATTCAACCTTACAAACACCCTTTCAACTCCATAGCACCAAAAGATTCTGATTACACACTGTAAAATAGTTTAAAAAATATATAAACTCTCATCTCCGAAAACACCGGCAGAATTATCTTTATTTTTTATACACAAAATCAAAATGCTAAATTAAAGGGACTTGAATTAAGTACATTAAATTTCAAGGATAGTTCCCTGGTCCTCACCTTTCACCCCACCAGCCTCGACATACAACCTATCATTCTCTGGCATTTTCACCACCAACAACACAACCCCATCACCCGTCACATATTCCTGTCACCATTTCTTTGTTTGCCATAGATAAGACTCCCTCCGTAACTTCTTGGTTCACTCATTCCTTCCTACCAAGCTCTCCAGGTACTTTCCTCAGCAACCGCAGGAGATGCAACACCTGTTTCCCCACCTCCTCTCTCACTTCTATCTGGAGTCTCCAACAGCCCTTCCAGGTGAGACAAACGTTCACATGCATCTATTCAAACCCAGTTTACTGTATTTGGTGCTCTCAGTGTGGCCTCCTTTACATTGGCAAGAACAAACAATAATAATATAATAATAATATTTACAGAGCACTTTAAAAACAACCACAGTTGCAACAAAGTGCTGTACATGACTAATCATGGACAAGAAATTATTACATAACAATAAAAACATTAAACGAAAGAGTAAAAACAATAAAATTAAAAACATTAAAAGCACTAAAAACAGGAGCAAAGTCTCAAGCAGTGTCAAAAGCCAAGGAATATAAATGTGTTTTAATACTGGTTTTGAAGATGGACAGTGAGGGGGCCTGTCTGATGTGCAACGGCAGGGTGTTCCAGAGTGCCGGAGCAGCAACAGAGAAGGCTCTATCCCCTCTGAGCTTCCGCTTAGACCTCGGTACCTCCAGGAGCAGCTGATCAGCTGACCTGAGGCACCGGGCAGGAGCGTATGGGTGGAGCAGTTCAGAGAGGTAAGGCGGGGCAGGCCCATTTAGAGATTTAAAAACAAAAATAAAAGAATTTTAAAATGAACTCGAAAGTGCACCGGGAGCCAGTGGAGGGAGGCCAGAATTGGCGTTATGTGCAGAGAATTCCACACTCACCACTCTCTGTGAGAAAAAGTGTTTCCTCGTCTCCGTTCTAAATGGCTTACTCCTTATTCTTAAAATACTTCAAACAGAAATGCATCGGAGAGACTAGGTGACCGTTTCGCCAAAGACTTGCAGTTAAGTCTGCCAAGGCCCTCTGGATCTCCCAGTTGTTAACCATTTTAATTCCCAGCAACGGTGTTTCAATGTATAGATATCTTAGCAGTTACAACATGCTTGCAATTTTCCAGACTGCAAAGTTACTTATCTATACACAACTTGTTAAAGCTTAGTTGATAGTTATAGCTCTCAAAACTATAGTTAATCATTTATTGCTGTCCTTGGGTTTAAAGGAAGCATAAACTCAATAATGTTGAGCTTGGGCGAATCTACCATAAGCAGCCCCAAGGTTGTTTCTCATGAAGAATAAAGACTTTTATATCAGCTAGCTTCATCCTCCGAGTGACTCAGTTCAAAAGGTCACAACACTGAGCGTAGTAAAAGAGTATGCACCAAAGTCAAACCGAGAATTAGCAAGGATATGAATCATAGATTTTCACAGAAAATTAATTTTATTGGACATTTGCCCCAAAATCTTTTGCCAGATTAAACATTAACCAGAATATTTGGGTTGCAAGTGTACATGGGTAGTTTACATTAAACTCATTTAAACCACATTCATAAAAAAGAAAGCTTTCCTTTTTACAATGAATGGGTTTTTAATGGAATATGCCTACAGGGCTTAAATGTCATGGGTCATGGTTACAAATTCTCTTTACAATTCTTTGACATTCTACCAAATTAAAGCAAAATATTCGTTGACTGCAGCAGGATGAAATGTCTACAAAGCATTTGTTATTTATGGAGGGGGGGGGTTATAATTAAGAATTTTAGAACATTCAACGTACAGGCTTTGAACAGAGGTTTTTGATTTAAACAGATCTCAAAAGATCACAAATATGTTGCGACATAAAAACAGTTGAATATTTTACTTTCACTTTCTTTTCTGGTTCTTTTAGTCTGAACAGAACCAAAATTATTAACAAGGATGGTTTGAAAATTGATTTATAGAGAATGATTTTATTTTCTAATTTATTCCCAAAACGAAGTCATCAAATTGTACCTTGGGCTCAAACGACTTGCTAAATATAATTATAGACACTCAGCAGGACAGGCAGTATGTCTGGAGAAGGAATGTGTGAGCTTTGGGTCGAGTCCCTCTTGAGACCAAATCAGTCCGAAGAAGGGTCTCGATCCGAAACTTCATCCATTCCTTCTCTCCAGAGATGCTGCCTGTCCTGCTCAGTTACTCCAGCATTTTGTGTCTATCTTTGGTTTAAACCAGTTCCTTCATCTGCAGTTCCTTCATATGCAAAATATAACTACATCTGCTGTGACAAAAGCAGAGATTCAGAGTACTGCTGGCAATTATTATAGGGCACCCAAAGCTGGCACCAATAGGGTTTACAAAAGAGATAAAACAAAGTTCTCATCCCCCGAAAGCTCAAGTTTAAAGGGCCTGTCCCACATGGCGATTTTTTCAGCGTCACATCAAGATCACCAAAAGATTTTGAACATTTCAAAATCCAGCGGCGACAAAAAAAGTCGCGACACTTGAAAAAAACACCACGGGTCATACGTCATCACGCCGTGACGTTTCGGCGATCTGATACGTCTGTCAATGATGCTGGCAGCCGCCGAAAAAAGTCGCCAAGTGGGACAGGCCCATCATTGAAACTAAAGCAGGACACAATTCATTTTCATATGGTGTCTCAGCGCTTACTCACAAAAAGAAATCATGTTATTCAAACTCTTGTTACAACTTCCTCAAGATCTACAAAGTCAATAATACAGCTTTACAATCCAGAAGAACTGCTTTTGTAGCTAGAATGCAAAGCAAGGAACCAAATCAAATTCACAATCATTTTTAGGCAAATACAAATGTTTGGATGTGTAGGAAGGAACTGCAGATGCTGGTTTGCATCGAAGATAAACACAAAATGAAATAACTCAACGGGACAAGCAGCATCTCTGGATAGAAGGAATGGGCGACGTTTCAGGTTGAGGCCCTTCTTCAGGACTGGATATTTCCAGTCGAGACTCTTCAGATCGACTCCTTACATCACAAGCATTGAATTGTCAGCTTTCACTAAAGATCATTATTTTTCTGATTGAAAATTTTGAAGGGGATATGGTTCTCACAGGTTAGTTTACAATCAAAGAAAATACAGCTTAATTTTCTTTATGGCTTCTACCAGATCATGAGCAATTATATCTTGAATTTGATTGTGGAGATTTACAGAAAATGTTGATATTGATAACTTTGGGGTTTTTTTCAGTTCAGAATACCAGCTTTTGCCTTCGGTAGAGCATCTGCAATAAACTAGTACAGAACTCAGACAGTTTAATATCAACAGATGAGTAACATCCAGACAACTTAGGCAGAATCAATTAACAGCAGTAAATCTTGGCATGTATAAAGATGACCCAATGAGCTCTGAAATCATTCACACAAGACCATGAAATGAGAGTCTCTGATCCACTCCTTTCTCCCCATAACATTGTCCGCTTCCACCTATATCCCTTCCTCCGACTTCACATTTAACGTCATCTCCCTCCGTAATATGGAACGTAATTGCGTTCAGACCGAAAGGTCTGAATGACAATAAAGGAATCAAATTCAATATCACAGCCTTTTGTCTTTTCATCTCTGTTCCTACATCGGCCAATCAAACTCCCCTCATCTGTATCCACCCATCACTTGCCTGGCTTTATCCTACCCCCACCTGTCTTCCAGCTTTCTCACCCCACAGCAAAAAGGGTCTTGGCATATATGATACATTATCCCAGGAGGGAAATTGGTCGTTTTGCGTCGAGGCCTTTCTTCAGACTAATACATCAGCCATCTATCCATGAACCCCAGAGAAGTTGTTTAAGAAGGAACTGCAGGTGCTGGAAAATCGAAGGTAGACAAAACTGCTGGAGAAACTCAGCATCTATGGAGCAAAGGAAATAGGCAACGTTTCGGACCGAACCCCTTTAGGAAGGAAATAGCTAACTTGCCCATTTCCTTCGCTCCATAGATGCTGTTGCACCCGCTGAGTTTCTCCAGCATTTTTGTCTACCCCCAGGGAAGTTGTCTGACCCACTGAGTTACTCCAGCACTTTGTCTTTTTTGTAAGTAAGCAACTGCAGTCCCTTGTGTCTTCGAGATTGAGTGCCACTTTAAGTTATTAACAGTCTTTGGAGAAGGAAACGAGTTTCTTCAAATAATTTTCAGACAAATGCTCAGTAGTGTATATTACTCTTTAGCAAGAGTGATATTTAAGTTACCAATTACAGATCCACTATCTGACACACTAACACAATGCAAGTGTGTTATCTTATCAATTATTCAGCAAAAGGCATCATAACAGCATGACTGCAAAGATGGTTCAAGCAGTCATCGATTATTATTTTTTAAAGGTGCAATGTGCTGGAGTAACTCAGCAGGTTAGGCAGCATCTCTGGAGGAGACTTTCAGGTCGGAACCCATCAGACTGATGGGAGGTGGGGGAGGGGAAGAACTGGAAGAGGGATAGGGGCAAGCCAAAGCCTTATAAATGATGAGTGCAATCCACCTGGCTGGCTTGAATAGAACATGATTATGGGGATCCTAACAAACTGTTATTAAACAGTCTTGTTCATAGTCCAAAATGTGTTAGGATCCAAGGTTTCTGATCAAGCAATCTTGTCCAAGTACTGCTAGGAAATGGCCAAATTGCTAGGTTTTGATACAATAGTCTTAAGGGCCTGTCCCACTTGGCCGTAATTTGAGCACCATATATGCGACCTGCAAAAATTTGGTCGTTGCGTTGTGACGCACGGGTAGCGTGTGGATAGCGCGGGACAGGCGCATGGAGAAGTATGGAGTTGCTCGCTGTATCGCGCGGCGCTCCAGGATTTTGTGCTGCACAAAATCTTTGCGCCACTGGCGTGGCATGTCGCTTATGCACGTGGACATACTGAGATCGCACGCTGACTTCCAGACCTCGTACATGCAGTGCGTGGTGACCATGATTACGTCACCGTGTGTAACCATGCGCCGCCGCCCATACGCAGTCGGCCACAAGGAGAAAATAATTAGTTAAGGATGTTTCGAAAGTTAACATCCAGGTAAGGATTGCAAATTTTATATCCTAAAAGAACACGAATAACCAAATTAGTTTTTTTTTTTTTTTAAAGTAACCACCAACAATTTTACTATTTAAAAAAAAATGTTGAAACTAATTCTTAAGCTGGGTTTCAAACCCTCAAACTATAATTTTGTGTTTGTTGGGAGTATTTCAGAAAGTTTAAGTAAATTAATTTTTCCAGCAAACAATAATTTTATTAATGTTTCACTTAACAAATGGTGTCAATACACTGACTAATTCTACTTGCAGAGCAGATAAAATATTTGAAGGCGCATGATGACGGTGATGACACGCGCGACCGTGTAAATGACGGCCAAGTGGGACAGGCCCTTTAATCAAACCTCGGCAACTGAACACGACAGACCACCTCTTGCACTACCAGGATCCCGTTTTTTTTAATATATTGTGCTTTGCGGCAATTATTTTTTGCAGTCTTTTTCTTTTACTGTACTGCAGAATTTGCATGATGTATAATTCATGCACAATTTGTAAATTAGGTACTATATGGGGGATGGGATTAATTCATAATTTTGAGTTCTAACAAGGGATTAGCTAGAACTGCAGATGTTATGAGACACATCACAGTCTCGAGGGAATCCTGTGAAACAGACTCGGATGGAACTTGCAGATGCAATTTGTTTAGCCCACCCATAAAAGCAGCTTAATAAGGATTGAAATTATTTATTAAAAAAGATCTCTCAATAAAATGTGCATATGATTATAAGCAATATCACTTAATGATTTGTGTAAGGAGATGGTTCTACACGTAATATCTTACAGCTGCCACTGTGCAAACTGTTTAGCAATAGCAATGGCTTGCTATTTTTAAGTGGAATATTATGTATTATGTAATAGTAAATATGATACTGGACAAGAAGCCTCTGCTTTTTATTTGTGTACTTTTATTAGGCTATTTGTGTTACATATATTAGTTCCTAACTCATTAGTTTTCCAACTCAATAAATATATTTATTGAATCTTTGGTTTCATTAAAGCAAGCTGAAAATTGGAAGTGCCTTTTAAAAATAGAGCACTTAGGAATGTCAGTCAAAACAAACACACAAAAACTTTCACACATTAGACAACCAGTGAAGTTGTTCACTATACGTGCCCTACAAAAGTGAAACGATAGATCAAAATTGCCATTAGCCACGAGACAACCACCTTCATAATACATACATTTTAAAAGCAAAATTGCGCAAAATCACCTTTTAATTCTTTGCATATTTGTTTGCAAGTCTATCAATATAGGATTTAAGTCTCGTCATTCTCCAAACCACATTAAATAATAGAAATCATGTCCTTTCAACACCAGTTTATTACCTCGATGTGATTTATTCAAAATGGCCTTTAAATCAGCAACACAACCTTTTTATTTTGCAAACAATCTACATGCACTTACTATTGTAAACAAAGCAGTCAGTTTTACCCATGTGGTAGTGAAGGATTCTACATTTTCAAAAGTATCATTATGCTTAATTATTTTGCTATATTTTACATGCATGCAATTTTCTGGTTCAACTAATTCAGGAACTCGTCCTTTTGTCTCAAAATGGTGGAGGCTTTGTCGGAGAAAGATGTGTTCAACCATGTCAAAGTCTGAAGACTGACTAATAGGAGAGAATGTCCTGCTACTTTGGCAGGCATGACAATGATTGAAGAGGTACAAACAGGCAGTCTGGCAAAGGTGGACATAATCTGGAAGACTAACATCTTCAGGGACTTGAAAGGAGATTAAGAGAGATCTAGGCGAATAAATAGAAGAATCATTTGTCTTAGCAGAGAGGACAATGTAGAGAGGACATAAAATGAAAGTGATTGGCAGAAGGTTGAGCAAGGAGTTGTAGGAATATTTTTATGATGAATAGTGGTGGCCTAGAGCTGCATGCCCATGTGTATAGGAGGCAAAAACTCATCATATTTTAAAAGTATCTCAAGAGCACTTAAAAAAAAAAGAGCGATAGCCTACAGAGCTCTTAGATCAAAAGTTGATAAACAGATTGAAATCTATTTTTGACCAGTGTGAGCATGATAGATTGAATTGCTGCCTTGTACAGAATGAAAGTTTATGATTTTTATAGCCAGATAGTTATCTGCATTGTAAGGGGAACTGGTTTCTGACGAGATGCTGTGATATCAGATATGAAGGAAAGGAAGATAGCAGTGAATGAGAGAGTCAAAGAAAAGCATTTAACTTTGCAATGACAGAAAGGTAGCACAGTAAACAGCAAGAATTGATTTTTTTTTAAAATTCCATGGTATATAGGCTTGGATTGAAAATATAGAACGTTGACAGAATGCAGATTTAGGTTAGTTCAGTTTAGAGATATAACGCAGATACATGCCCTTCGGCCCACCGAGTTTGTGCCGACCAGCGATCCCCGCACACTTACACTATCCAACATACACTAGGGACAATTTACAATTATCAAGCTAATTAACCCACAACCCTATACGTCTTTGGGAGTGTGGGAGGAAACCGCAGCTCCCAGTGAAAACCCACGCAGGTCACGGGGAGAACGTACAAACTCTGTAGAGACAGCACCCGTAGTCAGGATCGAACACATGTCTCTGGCGTTGCAAAGCAGTAATACTACCGCTGAGCCCACTCTTTAGATATAGTGAAATAGAATGCAAGCACAAGTTGCTAATCATGCAAAATCAGGAAAAACTTTGGTTTACAAGGCCCTTCCATCTTGACTCCACTTCAAGTACAGACCACGCATTCAAAACCTGGCATAGCAACAGTATCAGTAGTATCAAAATCCTATACAAGGATGGCATCTTTTCGTCTTTTGCGGAGCTCTCGTCCAACTATAGCCTCCCGAACTCCCACCTTTTTCGTTTTTTTCCAGATTAGGGATTTTGTGAAGAAGACATTCCCCCATTTCCCAAATCGCCCCCCCTGAAACCCTGACCAATACCATCTTAGCTCTAGATCCCAACCGGAAGAAATGCATCTCTGTTTTGTATAACTTGTTAGGGTCGGTTATATTGAAACCTCATACCTCATTAAAAGCTGCATGGGAGGGCGAGCTGAATACGAAACTAACAGACCAGCAATGGGACTCTGCCTTGGATGTGATCCATTCTTCCTCCATACGTGCCCGTCATGGCCTAATCGAATGCAAAGTCCTTCACAAAGTCCACTACACAAATGCAAGATTATCTAGAATTTACCCCGCTGTTAGGGACATCTGCACCAGATGTAATCAATCTCCTGCCAACCATAGCCGTATGTTTTGGTCTTGCCCGAAGCTAACAGCCTTTTGAAGGAGTGCTTTCGACTTGATAAGCAGAGCCTACGGCCAGACTATTCCTCCAAACGCACTGTCAGCCATTTTCAGTACCCCTCCCAACACCAACCTCTCTGTTGCGGTGAAACGGATTCTAGCTTTTACAACCTTGTTAGCCCGGAGACTGATCTTGCTTGCCTGGAGGCTCACCTGTCCCCCGACACACGCCCGCTGGATTAAGGAGGTGCTTTACAGTTTAAAGCTTGAAAAACTTAGGTTCTCTCTCTCTCAAAGGCTCTACCAAGACATTCCTAGATACATGGAACCCTTTCTTGGAACTTGTTAACTCTCTCAACTTGTCCCCAGACTCAGAAGAGGACTGAGTGCTCTCCACCATTGTTCTGCTCTACTGCATCTCCCCTTAACACCCCCCCCACTTATTTATTTAATTACTTACTTATTTACTGTTATTAATGACCCTCTTTTTTTTTCTTAAAAAACATTTTTTTTTTTTTTTAGTACTTTTTGTTTTGTTTATCTTACCATATTTGTGTGGATGTGTATGTATGTGAATGTTGTTTGTCCCAGTTTGGTTCCGACCTGATTCGGGTGGGTTGAAGGTGGGTAAGGGTAAGGGCTTTGAGGGTCACCTACATACTGTTGCACAATTATGCCTTGACTGTCACTGTCTGTTATCATTGTATGTATGCAAAGTGCTGTGAAATTCAGATCAAAAGATTTAAATCAATCATGCAAAACCTGAGAATATTGAACAGCTCTGTGCCCGAAACAGGAATCAGTGACCTTACAAGACATTTACAAGAATGTCTCAGACCACTAGGGCTAAATTACGAGGATATTATGCCAACTAAAGTTATATTTTCAAACAGTGGCCTGGTTTCAGATATGGAAAAATATCAATATGAAAACTAAAAGCACCTGTTTGTTTGGGTGTAGGTATTATCTACAGTGCATCAAGCATGACAAAACAACATTTAGTGGCAGGCTTCAGGGACTAGATTTGGCCTGCTCTCGTGGTTATAGCTCTACAATGCCATCATTCATAAAAATGCCAATGTAGAAAATACACAATGCAGTGGTCAGTGTTCTTCTTTCAGGATGGTTTTGCTCAGATATAAAATGAAAAGTTAACTTGAGATGATCATGGACTGGCGTCAAATGTTCAGGAGTGCAGGTAGCACAGGAAGCAGTTCCAATTTCTGCAAAAATAGACACAAAGCTCTGGAATAACTCAATCTGGAACAACTCGGGCAGGATTACTATATAACATGGATAAGCGACTTTTATGGACGGGCTCTTCTTCAGATTCAAAACGTCGCCTATCCATATTCTCCCGAAATGTCGCCTGACCTGCTAAGTTACTCCGGCACTTTCCTGTCTATTGTGGGAAACCAGCATTTGCAGTTCTTTGTGTCTCCAATTTCTGCATTCAGGGCTTTACTTTAAACTCTACCCAATTTCAATAGGACTGGACTATGGCTAGGCATTTAGTCAGGTACCAAAAAGATTTATTATTGTCACGTGTACCAAGATGCATGCTATCCAGGCAGATCGGACCATAATCGAGTACATCAGGAATGCAAAAGAGGTAATAAACAGTATTGAATATAGTGTTACAGGAAAAATGCAGATTAAAAAGTGCAAGGATCATCGAGATAGATTGGAAAGTCACCCTTAGCATAGTTGTCCATGGGATTGTATTGGGTCAGTGTGGAAGAACAAATTAAATGGCATGCAAATGGGAGGACAGCATGACCACTGTGGCCATAGTCCAGGTGCTCTGTGATTCAGAGTGCCAATACAAAGAACTGCAGATGCTGGTTTATACCAAAGATAGACACAAAGTGTTGGGAGCAACTCAGCGGGTCAGGCAGCATCTTTGGAGAAAAAGGATAGGTGATGTTTCAGGTTTGGTCTCCTTTTCAGACTCTGCAGGTCGCCTTGTCTGCACTTGGTCTCGCTGATGTAGAAAAGGCCACCTCAGGAGCACTGAATGTAGATTAGGAGGGAAGAGCTGTTTGACCCAATCCTTCACCTTCTACTAATCACCTTCTGGCTCCTGTCTCACCACTGTCTCACTCCTCTTTAGAGTGGCTATCTTCCTTTTTCCAACTCTTAGCCCTGATGCAGCATTTTCACCCAAAACATTAACACCACTTGTCATCCTTACAGATGCTGCTTGACCCTGCTCGACTTCATCCTGCAGATTGTTTGTTGCTCCAGATTTCAACATTAGAATCTCCAGGCTCTGCTTTAGCTTTCAATTTTATAACTCAATCCAACATGGCCATTATTAATTGAACAAAAATCTTCAACTTGAACCCGTGCTGTTATTTAAAAATGTGATTGCAAGCATCGCTATAGATTAAGATATGCTTGCATTAAAACTCCATACAGATTTCCCAAAGTTTGTTAGAGCTATCCACCAAAGTGAAATGTTTCAGACACTACATCTGGGATGTAATGACTTCATTTTAAGGCAGGTAATCGGCATCATCTGCTACATTTCCAAGTTACATTAAAATATCGCCTTTGATTTGCATGGTTTTATTTAAAATCAATAATTCATAAATAAATTGGGTGATTATACAATCAGAGGAAGTAATTCTCACTTTATATATGGCAGGCATATCGTCTAAAGACACTATTCATAGAAAGTCAATTAACTTGCTTCCAATACAAGACACTAACAAAACAATTAGGCCAAGACACAAAATAGCTATGGTCAGAAACAATAACCTCCACTTGAAATAAACCAACTTGGGAAAAGGTGATTTATGGCACCCAACATACCAGAAATCAGACTACAAAAGGTATCTCACTAGCAAAATACAGAGTCCTGGAGGGTTCTCACTGGGTTAGGCAGCAATCGCAGAGGGAAAAGGATCTAGGTGGAGGGCTTGATTCACTGATGGGGGAGAGAAGGGTGGAGATAGCAACCAAAGCTGGAGGTGATAAGTGGAGAAGACGAAAGGGTACAGATGGTGTTTGCATAAGTTAGGAAGCTGGTATATCTTGGACATTGAAGACATACACATTTACCCTTGCCACAAATCCAAGCGATATAGTGTGAAGCACCACAATAACCTGTTTCTTTCTTTTAAATTGAGTTGTGCAAACCAGGAATACCAGTATTCATCAAATTACGTACCCCTACTATTGTTACCATAAAAACAAGGATGTTATACAAATTATCTCAGTGACGGACAAGCCTCAGTAAGAGAAAAGTCAGAGCAAATGTTTTGACTCACCATTTACCATGGAAGGAAGATACCATTCAGGCTCTTAAGACAGCATTATTCAGGAAAATTGCAACTGATCTTTGCCAACTCCTGCTGAATTAATGCTCAATTTAATGTGAATTTTAAATCTGCTCCACTGCTAGCCTATTGCTTTGTTAAAGGATGAAAATTCCCTTCTGTTCTAATAACACATCTATTCTCAGACTGGGACCCCAATGCTTGCCATTCTCACCAACTCTGGATTCTGTGGTCAGGGAAAAAAAACAGCCTCAGCATTCATCGTCTCAATCTCCCAGTATTCTGGACATATTAAAGAGATCACCTCATTCATTGAAACTCTCCAACAGGCCCATGCTGTAATTCTCTCAAAACTACTATTAATGTTAGCGTAATCAATTTGTCATGGCCTTTTTTTTAAATATAACCTTCCACGTCCATTCATCAAAGGGTAATTCCTGACTGAAGTCCCATCAAATTGTAGCAGGATTTATGTTTGACCCACAAAGGGCTAAATCAACATCATATCTGTTATGTTGCTACAAGAAAGAATTTCATTGTCCTGTTTCGTGATATATGACAATAAACACTCTTGACTTGAGATAAAGACTATAATAATGACTGATGAAATTGCGAATATGCAGGGATTTGGGTACTTTGTGAAATGGCAGGTGTCTGTGAAAGACTGGGCTTCACTGATGGCGACATTACATTGCAAGGTGCTGGATCGCCACTAAGTCTGAACCTCTGAAGAAGCTCCAAGAAGCTTCTGCCCATGTGAACCACCTGTTGCCACTAAATCTGGGCTCTTAGAGAGGTTTTTGTCAAAGATCCTATAGCGGAGCAAGATGGACCACTCCTGCTAAATGCAATGGGCTGACATGTAGTACGCAACGGAGCGGAATGTGGGCCTTTTTTTCATCCATTTCCGCAACCGGACCGGATCCGACCCGACCCGCAGTGTAATCAACGTTGCGGGGGAACAGTTTATGTTAATAAATTAAAATTCTGAAATTGAGGAGAAATTTTTTACCAAATAACTTTTATTTTTACGAGGATGTTTCCGTAACCGGTTTCCGTCTCCACACTATTATTCTACGGGATCTTTGGTGCGGAGACGGAAGCCGGTTACGGAAATGGGGCCTTAAATTACCCATGAATCTGCCCATGACCGTACTACGTCTTTTTCGTCGAGTGGATTATCTTGCTCGCTATAGGATCGTTGGATTTTGTTATGTTTCAATACACTGGCGCTTGTTCCGTGTCTGTGATTGGTAAGGGGAGTTTTATGTTTCTACTTTATTTCTGTAACTTCCCACCAGTACCAGTGATTGGTCCAGAGAGGCTGCCTTCCTCTGTATGTTTCCACTTTGTGCTGAAGATGTTTCTACTTTGTTTCTGTGTACTGGATAGATGCCGTGATTGGTCTAAAGGGGTTGCCTTCCCCTGGACGTTCGGAAAAGTTAGTTTCTCGCCACTGTATAAGGGTATAAAAGGGTGATCGTTTCATTGGAGTGGGTCGGTTGTCTTTCCTCCTGTTCTGTTTACACGAGGGCTGCCCCGTGCTCGAGTAAGTGGATCCGAAGCCGGCCCTGCGGCGTTGTATACAAATAAAGAAGGGTTTCGACTCCATTGTTCGACTCAGTGGTTTACTGAATCAGACTAGGGAGAAAGTATTAGATCCGGAATTAACAAAATCGCTACACATCCACTTCAGCTCTCGAATGCTCGACATATACAGTCTGTACATCCAGGTTCACGGCCACATTTCTGACATCTCTCCAAGTTCGCGGATGACACAAAGCTGGGTGGCAGTGAGCTGCGAGGAGGCTGTAGGGCGACTAGGATAGGTTGAGCGAGTGGGCAGATGCATGGCAGATACAGTATAATGTGGATAAATGTGAGGTTATTCACTTTGGTGGCAAGAACAGGAAGGCAGATTATTATCTGAATGGTGTCAATGAGGAAAAGGGGAGGTGCAACGAGACCAGGGTGTGTTTGTACATCAGTCACTGAATTCAAGCATGCAGGTACAGCAGGCAGTGAAGAAAGCCTTCATTGTAAGAGGATTTGAGCTTAGGAGCAAGGAGGTCCTATTGCAGTTGTACAGGGCCCTGCCGAGACCGCACCTGGAGTACTGTGTGCAATTTTCGTCTCCTAATTTGAGGAAGATTCACTAGGTCAAGTAGGTTCACTAGGTCAATTCTCGGGATGGCGGGACTGGCATATGATGAAAGAATGGGTTGACTGGTCTTGTATTCACTGGAATTTTGAAAGGAGAGGGGATCTTATAGAAATATTTAATTTTTTTAAAGGATTGGACAGGCTAGATACAGGAAAATGTTCCCAATGTTGGGGGAGTCCATAACCAGGGGCCACAGTTTAATTTAAACTAAAAACTTAAACACATCACAGTTTAAAAATAAGGGGTAGGCCATTTAGGACTGAGATGCTGAGAACCTTTTCAGCCAGGGAGTGGTAAATCTGTGGAATTCTCTGCTACAGAAAGCAGTGGAGGCTAATTCATTGGATGTTTTCAAGAGAGAGTTAGATTTAGCTCTTGGGGCTAAAGAAGTCAAGGGATATGCAGGTAAAAAAAGCAGGAACGGGGTACTGATTTTAGATGATGAGCTATGATCATATTGAATGGCGGTGCTGGCTTGGAGGGGCAAAAGGCCTACTCCTGCACCTATTTTTCTGTGTTTCTACGTGAACTGTATGGGTCACAAACAGTTCTTAGAAGCTGGGGAGGACCTATACTTGCAACAGACAGTTCACAAATTTATGGAACTTAGCATCACCCACAATGTTGCCATGGCTAGGCAGTAGGTAGAGATGAAACTTGAAAAAAGTTGTGGAAATCTAAAACTGATACCTCAACTTCCAATAAAACTAAAATGCAGGTTCAAGTATCCAGAGTCATATTTCGAAGGAGATATGATAGAATCAGCCAAATTTTGAAGTTCACAAATTGTACATGCAATAAAGAGTTCATAAAAAGGCGCATATCATATATCACCTTTCCAAAACAAATTCAAATTATGTTCAATAAATATTCCAGGATCTTGGGTGATTCCTGAATAAAATCTTCCTGAAAATTCCCAAGAAGGCAATCTTTTTAGTTCAAATAAACTACATGAGAAACCAATAAGCAGCAATAAGCCAATTCTGTACAACCTCAGCAGCTGGAAATTGTTCAGCGTTGATAAGGACATGTCAGGGGATTTCATTTGGAAAAGATCCACCACTTTCACAAATCATGAAACAGCATCAGCCTCGCAGGAGTTCTCAAAACACTCAGCTTTCAGGAAAACACTGTGAACAAGAAAAGCACACACAGTAGCCACTGCAGATAATCCAACCGACTGTGTTCCAAATTCTATTCCAAGACTTCCACCTCTAGCATGTCAAAGAGGAACTTTTCAATGAGCACTGATATAAAACTGCAGTGCACATTGGAAGGTGACCAAGAGCACAAGCGCATCCAAGTCCTTGTGAAGAGAACCGAACGTCGCAGTCTTGCCAGCATGACATTGCAAAGAAATTACCAATGGCAATTTATAGAATCATTGAATCAATGTAGGCTGATCCAGAAGATTAAGATGCACGTGACACACAACGACTTGGTAGTTTGAACTCAGAACTAGCTTATCCATAAAAGACAATCGGTAGTGGTGGGTATCATTCTGGCTGGCATACTGTGGGAATCATTGCTGGGATCACTATTGTTTGCAATATATAAATTAATGATTTGGACAAAAACATGGATGGGTTGGTTAGCAAGTTTGCAGGCAACACAATAATTGGAGTTGAGGACAGTGAAGGCAGTTGTTAAATGATACAGCAGGATATTGATCAGGTACAAATACAGGTGGAGATATCACAGTGCTAAAGAAGGCATACGTTAATGTTAGACTTCATTGATCATGGCATTAATTCTAAGAGGCAGGGAGTGAATTTGCAGATTTAGAGAACTCTGGTTAGGCAGCATTTGGAGTACTCTGCTCTGGTTACACGATTACATGAACAGTGTAAGATAAACATTTACCAAATAAAGGAGGCTTTGGGAAGGTTTACTAGGATACTGCCTGGATTAGAGGGTATTAACTGCAAGGACAAACTAAGATCATTCACTCCGGGGCATATCTGATAGATGTTTATACGGTTATGAAAGACAGATAGGATATTCAGGCAGAATCTTTATCCCAAGGTGAATATATTAAATACTATAGGACATACTTATGAAGGCATGAGGGAGCACTTGAAAGAGAATTTGCAGGGCAAATTATGTTTCACATGAAGTATTAGATGACTGAAATGCACTGCCAGACACACGATGATGGAAGCAGAAATGATAGCAGGGTTTTTTTAGATAGGCTCATGGATATGCTGGGCATGGAGTGATATGGATTATGCTTGGCACAGGCATCATGGACTGAAGGGCCTATTCCTGTACTGTTTTATTTTCACATCTCAAATACACACCAGACACGATATAGAAAGGTTCAGACTGATAATTTTAACAAGATAAATGTTAGGCAAACTAGGATGCAGGCAGAGACTCAGAAATTACCTTCCACCCTTTTCTAAGAATGTGAATAGAAAAGCATTTTTAAAAATTGTATTATCATCATTCAATGAAGAAACAAATGTTTCTTCATTGAATGATTACAATACGATTTTTAAAGACTATTAGCATTCATTTGTGCATCTCAATTTGTGCATCTCAAATGCCATTTAACAAATTCTTCACAAGCATGAATACAGTTACTATAAGGAGTGGCTCCCAAAAAAAATCCTTTCATTTACTACAAAAGATGGAACATGATGGACATCCTCTATTATGGTCTACAAAAGATTACGAACTAAGAAAATGACAATCTCTGCAAACGGATAACTTGCTCGTCTTGGCAAAGCCTGCAGTTATTTTATGAGCCAAAATATCTGCACAGGTCACAGTACAAAATATATCACATTAATATAAAATGGACTGAAGAATTACACTTCAATGCCATGGCATATTAACTGAAATCACTCCAACTCCCAAATCTAAAATGTTTTATGATGTCAATATCTCAAATTATCAGATACATTTAGAAAGACAGGTCGACATAGGTAATGGTAACTTTCCAAATGTACATATTTAAGTTTTACATTTCATCAAAAATCGCACAGGGTCATATAAAGCAACACCCGACGATAGGAATTAAAAATTGGGATCAAACTCCACGACCTTTCAAATGCTAACACTCAACTGTTTCCTTGAGTGCAAAACAAAGTTGTTGCATTGGCTAATCTAAAAAAAGCACCTTTATATTTGATACCGCTGCAAACACTATGGAGACTTTTTTTAAATCCATATTTCTGTAACTCCCTCTCCCCTGAAGCTCAGGCTGAAGAAGGATCTCGATCGGAAACGTCACCCATTTCTTCTATCCACATTAGATGCTGCCAGGTCTGCTGAGATATTCCAGCATTTTGTGTCTATCTTCACGGGGTGAATAATCCTTTTTTTTTTTTTGCTTTTACAAAGCACTTCCCCAACCCAAGCATTACATTTTAAATTATCAGCCACACACCACCATTTTTTAAAAATTAAAAGAAAAATCTGGACTTGTTAGCTTTTACAATTATATTAGATAATAGACAATAGGTGCAGGAGTAGAACATTCAGCCCTTCGAGCCAGCACGCCATTCAATCTGATCATGGCTGATCATCTCCAATCAGTACCCTGTTCTTGCCATCTCCCCATATTCTGAACTGTTTCTCTTTTTGCATTACATATTGTACTAATGTATGGTATGATATGCCTGGATAGCATGCAAAACAGTTTTTCTCTGTCCCTTGGTACATGTGACAATAACAAACCAATAACAAACACCTCTTCCAGCAACCCTCTACTCCTTCCTGCCTTTTCAGCAGAATTCCTTTACCCGAGGATTGGTGAACAGACACCTCAACAACATCAATTCTGTATGTCTGCCTCATCTTTAAAACATGAAAAACGCTTTTTAATCACCCACCATTGTCTCCATATTCATGGCCTAGAGTCTATTCATTCATCTATAATTATTCCACAGACATGGTTCTAGAATATTAGTCTGGAATTCATATAAACTTTAATGGGCAAAAGCATCCTTCAAAGAACTAAAGCACTCTTTAATAAATTAAGCCCATGTTGTAACAAGAGATGTGACCCCCCCGCCTCCCCCACAAATGGATCGGCAAGGGTTCTGCTATCACCTTGTAACTGCATATTTTTTAAAGTGACAATGTCCCATAAATCAAAGGTGCAGAATTAGGCCATTCTGTCCATCACATTTACTCTGCCATTCAATCATGGCTGATCTATTTTGGTCCTAGACTCTTCCACCACATCTACAAAATACACTTCCAAAGATTAAATGACTGGCAATTTCAAGATAGCGTCGGGGGTATGGATAATAAATTGGACATAAACTTAATCAATTATGTAAAAGTAAATTTGTTCAGACCGAAAGGTCTGAATGACAATAAACGAATCTAATCTAATCTAATCTAAAAGAGGAAGAGAGGAGAGTGGAGATCTCCAAAAATTGATGATAGAACTGCCACTGTTCGCAATCAACATTGCCAATTTGAGAAACAGTGCAAGGTAGCTAATAACCATTTTCCAAATCAAATACTATATATCTTTGAGAATTGGTGTACAGGACCTATAAGATGCATTTGATAAAAAACATTTAGACGGCAGAAGCTTCTCAAAAGTACTCAAACTGGACAAGGTCTACACATAGGGCGTCCACAAAACACTCCATGAATGGTATTATTAAAATGGAAAAGGATAAAGTGAAGGCTCTTATAAGTTATATATATTTGAAACAAGTTTTCATTAAATCAACATTCTATTAGACTGCTCCAGGTCCTGTCAGTGGGATACTAAGCAGAATTTGAATTCTGGATGCAATGTACAGAGATGCATTGACTATACCAGTGACAAGTGACCTGACTGTGAGGAGAAACAGAGCTTGCTTATTCTTTTCAGCCTTGAAAAGATGCGATAAGAAGCAAAAATATTCAAGATTAGCATGATTTAAGGGGAACATCGAAACAGCATTCTCAAAAGCTTGACTATGGCTTGTATCGGTAGTGAACAAAGTGGACCCGTGGCCAAGGACACATCCTTGGATAGAGGAAAAACAAAACACTATTATTGTCTCAGATGACTGATGAGTTGATGTGCCTTTCACCTACGCGACTGCCTGAGAACTACTACATATAGTTTTTAAAAAAAAGCTATAATACAAAGAATCAATATTCATTATGATGTACATACGAAAATCCACATTTATAAATCAATCTTTAATGATCACATGGGGACAAAAAGAATGATAGCCAAGACCAACTTTTTTTTGTGTTCTAACAGGAATCATAAACAATTTCACATCAAATTGGATCTCGTATCTAGTCTAGTCTGAAGTAGTGTCCCAACCCAAAACATCGCCCCGCCAGGTTCTCCAAGGATGCTGCCTGACCCATTGCAATACTCCAGCACTGCATTTGATTGTAAAACCAACACCTGCAGTTCTTTGTTTCCATCTAGCAACTACTAGGGATCAAACTTGGAACTTTCAACCACAGTTCGTACTTATGTAGCCAACTTTAATTTATTAACACTTCACAGGAAGTATTAGTATACAGTGGAAGGACAGCATGCAGTAAATGGGCAGATCCTTCATCCCAGCAAGTGTGGTGCTAAATTGAAGACAGCACAGAGGTGAGGCTGGTAGAGCTGCTGCCTCACAGCGCCAGAGACCCGTGTTTGATTAAGACCTTGGGTGCTGTCTATGTGTGGAGTTTCCACATTCTACCTGTGATCCACTGGGTTTCCTGCTCTGGTTCCTTCCCACATCCCAAAGACGTGGAGACTTGTAGGTTAATTGGCCCTCTGTAAAATTGCCACTGCAGTGTAGGTAGTTGTTGAGAAAGAGGGATAACAGAGCTAGAATGAATAGGTGATCTATGGTCGTCATGGACTCGGACAAAGAGCCTGCTTCCATGCCCTATCTCCAAATTAAAGGAGAATTTTTCAAAAATACTGACAAAGGAATTTTACATTAAGTTTCAATGGAACGTTGTAAAAGGAAAGAGACCGAGATTTAGAGGGACGTTCATGGGACCTTGGCATCTGAAGGCATGGCCAACGATGGAGAACTTATCAGGCAGGAACATGTCAAATGCCAGAATTGGAAAAATATCACTATTTGGTTAGACATTATAATGCTAATAAAAAACAAGGAATCCAGCACATTTGCAAAGGTTGATTTAAAATCAAGACATTGCTTAACCTAGAGCTGGAGCGAGTGCAGGGGTAACGAGTGAAAATTAGTTCTCAGACAAAAGTACCTGTGTTGGGACAACTCCGTTTGTTTGTAGAGTTAAAATTAAAGCAGCCAGGTATGTGCTAGAATTGTGAAGCCTGTGGGGATTACAATGATAAATGAGGATTTCATATCGGGCAACGCTCACATGCTGAAGACATGCTGAAGAATTGGAGGGATTTTGTGATGACATGGCAGTATGATTTGGTTCAACTCAAGGTTAAATTCATCACTACCTTGTGAACTGTTGAGATCAGCCTCACACAGTTGTCAGAGGACGACCAGTCAGCAGCATGGATAAAGACTTCTGTGGAAGGAAGATGGATATTGGACAGTGGAAAAGTAGTCTGACAATTTAATCTGCCGAAGGAGATAGTGTAGAGGTGTGTGTCATCCGTGTACTTGTGGCCTATTTGGATGCTGCCAAGAGAGCAGAATGTAGGTGTATGGCTCAGCTCCACATTGGACCAATCTGATGTGTCACAGAGAACAGATTTGGTATAACTTTTTTTATAATTAATTTGCTTCATATAACTACACCAATTACCATCTGACAATTAAATGCCAAACACGTTTCCACAGGAGACCCAATACAGGCTCAGTGAACGCATTCAGTAAAAATTGCTTTCTAATGGGAAAGCTATTTTTATTCAAGGTAATCCCAATGATACTACTTGAGGATGCAGACTCAACTGCAAAATGTAATTTGTGCTCATATGTACATCTTTTTCTGTATTGCATTAGAAAAATCAATGATGCCAAACTTCCTTGATATGAAGGTAACTTTAGAATAGTCACACCAACTATATCCCCACATTTTATCGTCTATCATTCACATCACATTTTGTTCTATTTAAAGCCAAAATTTACAATTTCTGTCAATGTTTTCAACTTCAAAGCAAAACAAATAACCTAATGCTTTTAAAGGCAGTTTGACATAAATGGAATGCAACCAGGTAAATGCAGCCAGATACATAAAGGTGCAACAGGTATCTTTAATGTTGTGGGTCATGCAGCATCTCTGGAGAACATGGAGAGGTGACGTTTTCAGTCTGTAGAAGGGTGCCGACCCGAAACGTCACCTATCCATGTTCTCTACAGACGCTGCCTGACCCGCTCAGTTAATCCAGAATTTTGAAATCAAATAATGATGACAGAGTACAGGAAGGAGATTGAGAACCTTGTATCCTGGTGTCGAGACAACAACCTTTCTCTCAATGTCAGCAAGACAAAAGAGACAGTGATCCACCTCAGGAAGCGACCCCAGACACATGCCCCAGTTTACATTGACAGTGCCGAAGTAGAGATGGTTGAAAACTTTAAATTCCTCAGTCAATATCACCAACAGCTTCTCCTGGACCACCCATATTGAAGCAAAAACCAAGAAAGCACACCTCTACTTGCTTAGAGGTTTGGCATGCCCCCAACAACTCTCACCAACTTCCACAGATGCACCATAGAAAGCATTTTATCAGGATGTATCACAGCTTGGTTTGGGAACAGCTCCATCCAACACCGCAAGAAATTGCAGCGAACTGTGGACGCAACCCAGACAATCACACAAACCAACCTCCCTTCTACTAACTATTTATACCTCATGCTGCCTCGGCAAGCCCAGCAGCACAATCAAAGACGAGTCACACCCTGGCAACTCCCTCTTCTCCCCTCAGGCAAAGGGTATAGAAGTGTGAAAACACACACCTCCAGATTCCGGGCCGGGTTCATCCCAGCTGTTATTAGGCAACAGAATCATCGGGTATAGAAGTGTGAAAACACACACCTCCAGATTCCGGGCCGGGTTCATCCCAGCTGTTAGGCAACAGAATCATCCTACTACAACCAGAGAGCAGTGCTGATCGGACTCTGTGGCTTTACCTTGCACTAAACGTTATCCCCTTATGTATCTGTACACCGTAAATGGATTGATTGTAATCATGTATTGTCTTTTTGCTGACTGGTTAGCATGCAACAAAAGCTGGTCACTGTACCTCGGTACACGTGACAATAAACTAAACTAAAATGAACTGTATACTTTTGTATAAACCAGCACCCGCTGTTCCTGGTTTCTACATCTTCGATGTTGTTATGGGTAGGCACCACTCGCATGGCATTACAACAGCAAACTGCATTCACGTGGTACTAATACGGCCCCTCATGGTACACCGATCCAGAAGATTAATCTGCATGGGATCCACACTGAGTTGATGGTTTGGATTCAGAACTGACTTACCCATAGAGGGTAGTGGTGAAAGTGTGTTATTCTGGCAGGAGGCCTATGACCAGTGGTGTTCCACATGAATCAGTACTCGGACCTCTTGTTTGTAATATATATATATGACTTGGACGAAAATGTAGAGGGGTTGGTTGATAGTTTTGCAAGTGACACAAAAATTGGTGGAGTTGATTTTAGTGAATAAGGCTGTCATGGGATGCAGGAAGATATAGATCAGTTACAGATATGAGTAAAGAATTGTAAGATGCTGCACTTTGAAAGGACAAATGTAAGGGAATGTATACATTTTATGGCAGGACTCGTAACAGCACAGAAGTACAGAGGAATCTTGAGGACCATGTCCATAGCTCTCTGAAAGTAGCAACACAAGTAGATAGAGTGGTAAAGAGGGTGTATGGCATGTTTACCTTCATGAGTAGGTGCATTGAGTACAAGGGTCAAGATTTTGTCTGCATTTGGAGTATTGTGCACAGTTCTGGTTGTCACATTACAAGGAGCATATGAAGGATTGGGAGAGAGTGCAGAAGTGGTTTATCATGATGCTGTTGGGATTAAAGAGTATTAGCTAGTGCCCTCCATAATGTTTGGGACAAAGACCCATCATTTATTTATTTGCCTCTGTATGCCACAAACTGAGATTTGTAATAGAAAAAAAAAATCACATGTTGTTAAAGTGCATATTGCCAAATTTTAATAAAGGCAATTTTTACACATTTTGGTTTCACCATGTAGAAATTACAGCAGTGTTTTTACATAGACCCCCCCCCACACACAATATTAGGGCACCATAATGTCTGGGACACAGCAATGTCATGTTTAGTATTTTGTTGCGTATTCTTTGCACGCAATGACTGCTTGATTCATGGACATCATCAGTTTTGGGTGTCTTCTCTGGTGATGCTCTGCCAGGCCTGTATTGCAGCCATCTTTAGCTTATGGTTGCTTTGGGGGCTAGTCCCCTTCAGCTTTCTATTCAGCATATAAAAGGCATGCTCAATTGGGTTCAGATCACGTGATTGACTTGGCCACTCAAGAAAGACAATTTTTTAGCTTTGAAAAACTCCTTTGTTGCGTTAGCAGTATGATTGGGATCATTGTCTTGCTGGAGAATAAACTGCCGGCCAATGAGTTTTGAGGCATTTGTTTGAACTTGAGCAGATAGGATGCGTCTATACACTTCAGAATTCATTATCATCCATGAAGATTTGCAGCTAACCAGTGGTTTGCATCTTGCAGTGGAGCCTCTGTATTTATGTTCATGAAATCTTCTGCGGACAATGGTCATTGACAAATCCACAACCGACTCCTGAATAGTGTTTCCGATCTGTCGGACAGGTGTTTGGGGATTTTTCTTTATTATAGAGAGAATTCTTCTGACATCAGCTGTGGAGGTCTTCCTTGGCCTGCCAGCCCCTTTGTGATTAGTAAGCTCACCAGTGCTCTCTTTCTTCTTAATGATGTTCCAAACAGTTGATTTTGGTAAGCCTAAGGTTTGGTTGATGTCTCTAACAGTTCTATACTTGTTTCTCAGTCTCATAATGGCTTCTTTGACTTTTATTGGCACAACTTTGCTTCTCATGTTGATAAACAGCAATACAAGTTTCTAAAGGAGATGGAAAGACTGGAGAAAAGACTTGGTGCTGAGAGCTCTCTTATACCTGCATTAAGGAGGCAATTAAACACACCTGAACAATTACAAATGCCTGTGAACCATGTGTACCAAACATTATGGTGCCCTGAAATGGGGGGGAGGGGGACTAGAAACATAGAAACATAGAAATTAGGTGCAGGAGTAGGCCATTCGGCCCTTCGAGCCTGCACCGCCATTCAATATGATCATGGCTGATCATCCAACTCAGTATCCTGTACCTGCCTTCTCTCCATACCCCCTGATCCCTTTAGCCCCAAGGGCCACATCTAACTCCCTCTTAAATATAGCCAATGAACTGGCCTCAACTACCCTCTGTGGCAGAGAATTCCAGAGATTCACCACTCTCCGTGTGAAAAAATTTCTTCTCATCTCGGTTTTAAAGGATTTCCCCTTTATCCTATGTATAAACACAGCTGTAATTTCTACATGGTGAAACCAAAATGTATAAAAATGGCCTTTAATGAAATCTGACAATGTGCATTTCAACCACATGTGATTTTTTTCTATTACAAATCTCAAATTGTGGAGTACAGAGGCAAATAAATAAATGATGGGTCTTTGTCCCAAACATTATGGAGGGCATTGTATAAGGAGAGATTGGACAAACTTGGATTGGTTTCTCTGCAGCAGGAGCTGTGAGGAGACCTGATATGCGTTTATACATCTGAGGCATAGTTAGGGTCGACAATCAGAATCTTCTTTCCCCTAAAGTTGAATTGTAAAGCATGAGACATAGATTCAAGGTCAGAGGCCAAATGTTTTAAGGGAACTTGCAGGGGAAGTGTTTTTTTTTTTATATAGTCAAGCGGTTTATTGTCATATATCCCAAACAGAACAATTAAATTCTTACTTGCAGCAGCACAAGTATGTAAACATAGCTCTCATTAGATAACAAACAACAAAAAGTGCCAGGTGAGAGGGGCAGATATGATGGTGATGTTTAAGATGCTTTTAGGTATGCAAATACACAGGGAATGGAGGGCTATAGATCAAGCTTCACCGGAGCAGGCCGTTGACGCAACTCGCCCATCCTTGGAGGCACTCCGGGAATACCGAGGTTGGCTGTAGGAGGTGCCCTGGGCATTGGAGAAGAGCAGTGGCCATGCGAGGTGAGGGATGCACATTCACAGGTCGATGCATCAGTGGAGTGGGCTCTGCAGCAGCCTGGAGCTCGATTAGATTGGCTGCCACTACAAGAGGCCGAAAAACGCGGATCAGACGTGGCCTTCAGTGGCATGGAGTGGTGGAGCAGCAGTGGAGAACATCGACAATATTGTGTGGCCAAGTCAACCCCTACTACGCAGTATCGCCACCAGGACAATGGGCCTTTATGACCAACCCAAAACTAACATTTTGACAACTGTGAATAGGAAGGGTACAAGATAGCAACTCTCGTGTACTGCCTCAGTGTTATCTACTATTACACTTTTGTTCTTAGGTTTGATTGTGCTGACGTGGAGGATGATTACTGAACTGGAAGCAAAAAAAAACAAAAACAAAAACAGAATTTCACTGTACCTATATACATATGAAAGTAAAGTACCATTGAGAAGAGAGTAGCTTAATTTAGCAACATGTTCAGCACATACATGATGGGTGGAAGGGCCTGTCCCTGTGGAACTGTTCTATGTTCTGACACGAATAAAGTATCAATGAGACAATCAAATAATAGCCACGAAGACAAACAAGAAAATGAAGATAACCATGAAACGCAGTCAATGGGGAAAACTTTCAGCGTTTCACACAATAGAAACATCGAAAATAGGTGCAGGAGTAGGCCATTCGGCCCTTCGAGCCTGCACCACCATTCAATATGATCATGGCTGATCATCCAACTCAGTATCCTGTACCTGCCGTCTCTCCATACCCCCTGATTCCTTTAGCCACAAGGGCCACATCTAACTCCCTCTTAAATATAGCCAATGAACTGTGGCCTCAACTACCCTCTGTGGCAGAGAATTCCAAAGATTCACCACTCTCTGTGTGAAAAAATGTTTTCCTCATCTCGGTCCTAAAAGATTTCCTCCTTTATCCTTAAACCGTGACCCCTTGTTCTGGACTTCCCCAACACCGGGAACAATCTTCCTGCGTCTAGCCTGTCCAACCCCTTAAGAATTTTGTAAGCTTCTATAAGATTCCCCCCTCAATCTTCCAAATTCTAGCGAGTACAAACCGAGTCTATCCAGTCTTTCTTCATATGAAAGTCCTGACATCCCAGGAATCAGTCTGGTGAACCTTCTCTGCACTCCCTCTATGGCAAGAATGTCCATCCTCAGATTAGGAGACCAAAACTGTACGCAATACTCCAGGTGTGGTCTCACCAAGACCCTAATAGGAGGCAGAAGGATTTTGATAGGAAATTCCAAAACTTACCATCAAGGGTGCCAAAGGTAAATTGCCCGTTACGAAGTAAATAAAACTAAGGAAGCAAAAGCTGTCAGAAGAGAATTCATAGAAATCTTGGATGGTTGTGGGTGGACAGGACAAAGATGGAGTTGGACAAAATTAGAATGAAGTTTAGAAATAAAGCATCTCTGGGACAGGATGTCAGGGTGAGGAAATGGGATGATAGGAAGGGAGAGAAGGAAGGAAGAGTGGTTGAAACTAGATGTAATAAAGCCCCACATAAGGACCAAGAGATTCATTACAGCTGAAAACAGGCTTTTTCTGTCTCAGATGGTAGAATGGATTACAATGGGAAGACACTGGCCAAGAAACAGAGTTCATGCTCATGCTGGAAACTGTAGACAATGACTTCAATCTTCCAAATACTTTGTATTATGCAACAGTCAAGTTGGGTTGAAATCAAGAGACGGTAGAGTAGTTAAGAAAGGTAGCAATATGGTTTAGCATCAGGTGTGCCTGCGATTGGGATTCAGAAAATAAAATAAGAATAGAATAACACCCCAAAATGTGCAGTGAATCTGGCGTGTTTGCTTTTAACTAAGGCTAGCAAATGAATGACCAAACAAATCACACTGTTTTAACATATAATATTCACTCCTCTGCCCAACTCCTACTCCAATTCATTAGGAACCATGACAACCAATGTGATATCACACTATTTGTCACAACATTTCCAAGCAACCTCAAAGGAACTTTGAGCACAAATTAAGCAGTGAACTGCGCTGTCCTGTACTGGGACATTCTTTTCTTGATTTTTTTTCAGCACTTCTTCGAATTGCACCATCCTGCTGTTTACATTCAATAGACAATAGATGCAGGAGTAGGCCATTCGGCCCTTCGAGCCAGCGCCGCCATTCAATGTGATCATGGCTGATCAACCCCAATCAATACCCCATTCCTGCCTTCTCCCCATATCCCCTGGCTCCGCTATCTTTAAGAGCCCTATCGAGCTCTCTCTTGAAAGCATCCAGAGAACCTGCCTCCACCAAAGGCAGAGAATTCCACAGACTCACCACTCTCTGTGACAAAAAGTGTTTCCTCGTCTGCGTTCTAAATGGCTTACTCTTTATTCTTGAATTCTTCATTGTATTTATTGTTGTATCTATTATTATCATATATACTGTGTATTCTAGACACTCGATGTGAATAAGATATTTCATAGCTCTATGTATATGACCAAAAAAAACTAACCTGAATCTGTTGGGACCTAGGAAGTCATTCTGATGTAGTCTATCTCACTGTGGTGGAATTGAGTATTCAATGATAACTTATCTGAAGGGAACCAAACATATTCCCCTACATTATTCAAGTGCTATTTTTTGTGTTAAAGAAAATGGAGAGCAGGTTTATTCTGGAGCAAAACCAAACTACTCGAGGAACTCAGTGGGTCTGGCATAATCCAAGGAGGGAAACAAACAGGCAACGTTTCAGGTCAGGACTCTTCAGACTGAAGCTGGGCCCCGACAAGACATGTTGTACGCCCATTTCCCAACACAGATATTGCCTTACCTGTTGGGTTCCTCCAGTAGTTTGTTTTTTGTTCAAGATTATTGCATCTGCCGCCTTGTGTCATCGTTGGTTCAAACATCAAACTGTACTGAATTCGATTTTTTTGGTTGTTTGAGATCAATGCATTTCTAATCAAACAGCTATTTTTTTTGTTCTATTTAAAAAAAATGATAAAGGCATGGAACATATCCAATCACATAATTTAATATCAAATTATTCCATCATAAAATATAAACAATGTAAAATTTCTTTGAGATGGTGGCACAACAGAATAAGACCAATGGTTAGAAACTATGCGAAACAGTTGAAGCATTGAATAAAATGCTTATTAAATAATTCATTACAATGTGATTGAGAACAGTTGAATGCCACAAAATAATCACTCTACAATATTTCTATCATCGGCAAAAATCAGATGTCGAGTTACTGAAGCTCCTGGAATTATATTCCCTGAAACCTAGAGCACAGGATGAACAGTGCTTTACCCAAGTTTCTCCAAATAGCTTTAATAGGGTCTAAGAACATACAAAATGAGATATGGATTATGACCTATATAACATTTCAAAAACTGTAATACTCAATCTAACACTGCAGTTACAACATCATTAATTGCACATATACCCACTGCATTGCTTTATCCTGGCTGAATGAAATGAGGCAACCTGAAGGAGCATTGCTATTTAACCACCATCACATTTCTACCAGAGAACAATTAGAACCCTGGAAGGATGTGGCTTGTACCAAGCTGAATTCAATGTCAGATCCTTTTTTTTTTACTTTCAAACTAATGCATACTTAAACTACCGTCGGTAGGAAATGTGACAATCCACTCAAATTATAAAGAAGCCACGGAAAATTGTATTGTGATCAATCCAAACAAATAACTATTAAACCATTTAATTCATAATAAATAAAAAATATTAAAGGCATGAAATCCTATCGTTGAATTTTGCTTTGTTAGAAATCCTGAATTAATTTTGATAGATTTTACATGATCGTGCAACATTTCCAGATTGAACAACAACATACAAAAACACACATCCATTATCCCAACAGAATATCAACAAACTACTGCAGCTGTTTCATTTTCAGGAAAGCCTCAAAATCAGCATTTTTTTAAATGCTACGATTAACTCATCAAAAGTTCGATTAAACAGAAGCAAAAGTCCACAGAAATTAAAACAGATCGGCTGTATTTGCAAACAGCGAAGAACTGGTTGCCAATTGCCGACTCAAACAGATGCCAGTCAGAGAAAAGGGTAAACCTCGATCGGTCACTGCAGTGAAACTACAAGTATTTTCATGGTAAACCCTGCACGATTAAAATGTTACACTTGACGAACAGCAAGGAAAATATTTTAAGACAATCGAGTGTTTCTTTCTGGAGTCGATAGAGGGTTCAATGTAAAGATCTGGCAGCTTATTTTCCACCCTCCTCTGCCCTGATTGCTCAGGCTATTGTTCAGTATTGAGGGAAGACTGGGCAAGGGGAGGGGGTGTAATAAAACCCGTTTAACTATTTAGTACTCGGGTGCGTCGCTATAAGCATAGCAAACAAGAATTCACGTAAAGGTTAACTTTTGCACCACGATGTTTTCTTGCAGATTACACTTTGTGTGTAAAAAGCAGGAGTGGAAATGGCGAGAGGGGACGAGGAGGGAGTGTTGTTGTTGCTGCTGTTGTTGGGGCTGGGTGACCGTGGACGGGCAGCAAGAGGGCGATGAGAGGCGAGGAGGAGGAGGAGGTGGTGAAGAGGCCCCCCTCCACCAGAGCAGCACATCCCCTCCCTCCCCCCTCTCTCTCTCTCTACCTCCTCCGTGCCCAGCCTCTGCACAAACACCTCAGCCTCAGCAACCTTCGCCTCACCTCGCAGAAACGCTGGCAGTAGAGCGCAGAAGACTCCGGGGACACGCCGTGCGTCCGTAGCTCGCCTTGGACGAGCCGCAGCCGCTCGGTTAAAGGCTCGGGGGCCTGCTCGCTCTCTCCGTCCGCCATCTTCGCTCTCCACTGTTGCGCGTAGACACTGCTCACGTGACCGAGCGGAAGGAGGGTACGTTCGCCATGACGTCACCGGGCATGCCTGGCCACGCCCCCCCCGTGACGCGAATACACTCGACCACGACCTCGCCCCCTACGTCCTCTCCGCGACGTCATCACGTTCCATAGCAACGGGGCCTAGCCCCTCGGGCGCCGCCATAATCTGGGTCAGAGCCGCCGAGTGCGCTTCAAGGACAACACCTGATCCCAACATCTGATTCTTCTTGCCTAAAGTTGTAGACACCAAAAACACTACATCTATTTGTTTGTGCACGTCGGGTTGATTGCATTAGTCGAAACAGGGTGGACCACGTGAAGGTTGCAACCTCCCCACCAGCGCACTGGAAATGCCCTAGAGGTCAACCAGGGTTGTAGAGCGGAGTACAGGAGTAGGAGTACAGACAGGTACATAGTTCCCCGAAATGAATGGTACTTTATTATTACATGTGACCTGTCACAGTGAGGTGCTTTGTTTTGTATAAAGTGTCGCCACATCTAGGGCGCCGACAACGTTACAGTTTTCCATTTCGTCCCCAATGGCCGAAAGTGGTGAAAAACAAAGTGGCACAGTTGGCCTTCATCAGTCAATGGTATTTATTGGTATTCCCCAGAGATATCGCTGCTCTGCACCGGCCCCCCTCCCACCCCCATGAACTGTATTCACGCACATCGACCCGGCACAGACATATTTGCACTTTAGACTGTTTTACTGTTTTTAAAAAAAAATAAATCATGTTTCTCGGGGTATCTAAATGTTATTAGTTGTTTAAGTTATGACTATCGGATGGAAGCTGCATACCAAATCTCGTTGCACCTATGTGCAATGACAAAATATATTATTATTTATTATTATTATTGTTGAAGATAGCCACAAAATGCTGGAGTAACTCAGCGAAACAGGCTGCTGACCGACTGATCTCCAGTGTAATCCAGTGAAACCCACTGATCTCCAGTGGCCCTGTTGACAGACCATTTCCTTCCTGGGATAAATAAAGTTCTATCGTAAACTAGCATCTGCAGTTCCTTCCTACACAACGGTATTTATTGAGTGTGTACGAAAGAACAGTAGATCCTAGTTTTTTAACACTGAAGATATACACAATATGCTGGGAGTAACTCAGTGGGTCAAGCTGCATCTGTGGGCTGTAAACCTAACTGACCACGGATGCAAAAGATTTGACAAGATCTGGTTGGAGGATTGAAGTGCCACCATCTCCAAAATGTCTTTTCAGCCACACACTCAGTTAAGCTGCATTGGAAATCACTATAACAAATACGTGTCAGAATCGTGCTCCTAGGTCATAGGAACAGAATTAGGCCATCGAGTCAACTCTGCCATTCAATCAAGGCTGATCTATTTTTTCCTCTTGACCCCAATCTCCTGTCTTTTCCCTGTAACCTTATACACCCTTACCAATCAAGAACATATTCATCTCTGCTTTAAAAATACCCCAATGACTTGGCTTCCACAGCCGTTTGTGGTAATGAATTCCACAGATTTACCATCCTCTGGCTAAATAAATTCTTTATCTCCTTTACAAAGGGATGTCCTTTTATTCTGAGTGTGCCCTCTGGTCCTATACTCTCCCACAGGATGAAGCATCCTCTCCACATCCACTCAATCTAGGTCTTTCATTATTCATGAACCCCCTTGCTTTTGCACTGTCGTTTATGTTTCCTTGTTTTTTTCATAGTTTTCTATCTTTTAGAAATTTTAGATTTGATGTATAATTTAGTTTTGTGTGTCTATGTGTCTGTGATGCTGCTGTAAACATGGTTTTCGTTGCACTTGAATCTTACTGTATTTGTTCATATGGCAATAAACTTGACCTTAACAGTATTGTGGCTGATAGTATCATAACCCACACAGACTTAAGTGGTTCATGAAGGTAGCTTTCCGCATCGTTCTGAATAGGGATGGGTAATCTTCTTGCGTATGGCGTGCACAGCCTAAAGTTGTAGGACAAAGTTGTTCCATTTGATCTTATTTGATTGTGCACGCCGGGTTGATTGCATTCGGCGAAACAGGGCGGACCACGTGAAAGTTGCAATCTTCCACCCCGGGATGGGTAATAATCTCTGGTCTTGCAGCAACCATCATATTCTGTATTTGAATTAAAAACTTGGCATGGACACAGAGGTCATCATCAGATGATCTTTTACATTCTCTTGAGAAAGCAGTGAGCTATTCAGTTCAACGTCGTTTGACAGCGCAGATCTCTTCCAAGTTAAAATGATCCGCCAACAGAAAAGGAACATTAGTCATTCTTAAAATGGGGTCAAGATCACTCCCAACAACAATACTGGATATTTTTTTGTTATCTCAACTTCTGAAGTGAATGTACAATTCTGATGAAAGATAGTCAACCTGATATGTTTACTGTTTTCTTATCCATAATGCTGCCTCACTCACTCAGTGTCTCCAAATGTTTAAATCCACAGTTCGCCTGTTTTACTATTGTAACAATACTTAAAAAACGTGGTGCAAGTTTTTTTATTACACAGAGGGTGGTGAATGCCTGGAACATCCTGCCAGGAAGAGTGGTGGAGGCAGATATGAATGTGGCATTTAAGAGGCTTTTGGATCGGCACATGGATATGCAGGGATTAGAGAGATATGGATCACTGTACTGCTGCGGTAAGGCAGTGGAGCTGCTGCCTCACAGTGCAGAGACCCGGGTTCGATCCCACAGGTGGTGTCTGTGCTGAGTTTCTATGTTCACCCTGCGACTGAGTGGGGTATCTCCCTAGTGCTCCGGTTTCCTACCACATTCCAAATACATGCAGGTTTGTAGGTTAATTGGCTTCTATAAAAATTCTCCTGCTTTGTAGGACGTAGAACTAGCGTACAGCTGATCGATGGTCAGCATGGACTCGGTGGGCCGCAACACTTGTTTCCGCTCTGTATCTCTAAAACTAAAACGTGCAGGCAGAGGAGTTAGTCTTGCTTGACAATATTCAGCGCCAACATTGTGGGCTGAAGAGCCTGTTCCTGTGCTGTAAAGTTCTATGTTAAAGTGTTGCCATTCATTTCCGTCAATTTCCTATCAAAGCTTTTGTTTGAGCAAGCTAATTGTTAAGGATCTGCTGGACCCTAAATTTTCAGGGTAAACTCATAGAGGCTTCCAGCATGGAAACATGCCCTTCAACTCAATTCATCCATGCCGAATGTGAAGTCCCCCCATCCAAGCTCGCCCCATTTGCCTGCATTTGGTCCATATCATTCCAAACCTTTCCTATCCATGGACTTGTATTTGTCACTGATCTTAAAAAAAACGACACAGGTGCTGGAGTAACTCAGTGGGTCAGGAAACAGCTCTGGCCTGGGCCAGGCAGCATCTTTGGAAGACACGGACGATTTGGGTTGGGACCACTCTTCAGACTCAAGAAGAAGGGTGCCGACCCGAAAGGTCAGTTTTCGATGACTTCCAGTGGAGTCACTCCAGTAGTTTGTTCCTTTTTCGGCAAACCAGCATCTGCAGTTCCTTACATCTACTTGTCATTGACCTTACTTTGTTTAGGTCTCACAACTCTTCTAGAGTTAGTGTTACTTATAAATATCCATACTAGGGAGTGTACTCGTAGAAAATTCATACAGAGAATAATTTGAGTGTGGTTTATAATTGGGTTTGTTCCCCTCCTAGAAAATAATAGAAACAGCAGAGGCAACATTTGGAAAGAATGACATTACATTTATCACTAATTCATCATCCACAATTACTCCTCTGCAGACCTTAATAACAACAGGAAAGCAGACAAAACATTTTAAAATATAACTTTAGCAATCATAAATTTGCAATAGACACATCAAATTAAATGGAAGTCCTGTACTCTTGTTCATCATCTCAAGTTGATACAGATGCAACCAATGAATCACTTGTTAAATGTAGTATAGAAACACTATTCATGCAATAAATTAAAAAAAAATGAAATTGAAGTACAAGCAAAAATGGTAAATTAGAGATGGTGAAAATGAGAAGGAAAAGTAATATTCATGCACATGGGACATTAAAACATGTACACAGTTGCAAGCTGTGGAGAAAAAGAGTTGAGCGGCTCGTTGGATAACTCATGGAGCACAATGGGCTGAATGGTATCAGAATTCTATTATTTCTGTAACAGCAAACAGATAAAATAGGGTATTTACTATGAAAAAATAAAACAATGATATATTAAAAAAAGAACATAATAAACATGCAGTTTGTGTTTTCATAGTTTAGGTGAATATGACTAAACATGTTCAAAATACCTTTTTGTAGTGTAGGATCACTGAATTCTTAATGATTTGCCAAGTTAAGTAGTAGCGTTTAAAAACTTTTATTCAACCACGATGGTTATATGGCATCAGAGCAAAGCATTACATTATCTGGAGACCTTAACTAATATAACTAATGTCATAACTAGTAAAATAAAGAAACCATGGAACTGTAACTAAAGGACTGAAGACTGAACATGACTAGAGACAAAAGATATCCACCTAACGCTCTTACACAACAGAATATACTGCTGAAAAACAAGCTTCCTTGTCTATATAGGGTGATTGATGCCCTTTGAGTACAGCTATCCAGGACGAAACTCACAGGGGTTAAATTGCTTTGCATCCAGTTCACACTTATTGTACTTCATAGAGACACAGCTTTTGGACCTCCCTGTCTTATCAGAAACAACAATTCTGGGGGTCTCACACCTTGCAATGTGTAAGCTCTAACAATAGTGAAACATTAGGATCAGAGCGAAATATCTGAAAAATTCAGGGCTCACAGGCAGTAGGTGGCATCTTCGAGTAGTGTTTAGTTTTCATTTACATTTTACCATTCTATCGCAGTCGTTTCTCATATCACAACTGAGGGGGTGAATCATCTTTTTACTTAATTTTGCCCTTATTCAGCAACTACTTTCTAACAGTAGTCATTAATTAATGTTTAGTTTAGTTTAGTTTAGTTTAGAGATACAACATGGAAACTGGTCCTTCAGCCCACCGAGTCCAAACTAGCCATCGATCACCCATTCACGTTAGTTCTATGCAATATTATCCCACTCTCTCATCCACCTTGTACACACTGGGAGCAATTTGCAGAGGCCAATTAGTTAATTATCTGCACATCAACCACCGGGTGGCGCCGAGATGGCAGCCTCACCAGTAGCCTGTGTGTTATTTCAACTTTTTTCGTTATTTTTAGTGCGTCTAAAATGTATGTTTTAATGTTTCTCGGTATGTCTTATCAAGTCAAGTCAAGTTTATTCATCACATACGCATACGAGATGTGCAGTGAAATGAAAAGTGGCAATGCTCGCGATTGTGCAAAAAAACTGCAAAACAGAATGGAACAGAATCTCAGTAATTACATATTTGTGGGAGTGAAAAAAAAGAAACAGCATTTTAAAAAAAAGACACCACACTACATTAAATTGGTACAGTAAGTTAGTCCCGGATGAGATAGTTTACAGTCCTAATGGCCTTTGGGAAAAAACTCCTTCTCATCCTCTCTGTTTTCACAGCATGGCAAAGAAGGCGTTTGCCTGACCGTAGCAGCTGGAAAGTCTGTTGCTGGGGTGGAAGGGCCGAGTGTAGTTCCCATAGTGCGTTCGGCCAAACGCACTACTCTCTGCAGAGCCTTCATGTCCTGGGCTGAGCAGTTCCCAAACCAAATTGTGATGTTTCCGGACAAGATGCTTTCCACAACCGCTGAGTAGAAGCACTGGAGGATCCCCAGAGACACTCTGAATTTCCTCAATTGCCTGAGGTGGTAAAGGCGCTGCCTTGCCTTACTCACCAGTGCGGCAGCTTGTGTGATGTCCATGTCAGATCCTCTGAGATGTGGACTCCCGGGTATTTAAAGCAGCTCACCCTATCCACAGTATCCCCATTTATCTTCAATGGTGTGTACGTCCTCGGATGTTGTGCCCTCCTAAAGTCCACGATCAGCTCCTTAGTTTTTTTTGACATTCAAGAGGAGGCCGTTGTCCTGACACCAGAGTGCCGGAGTTTCCATCATCCCGACGAGAAGGCTCAGACAGCGGACCGTCGGCAAAGGCCCTGACCTCCACGGGTGAACAAAGGAGGAAGATGACTGAACTTTATTACCTTCCATCACCTTGAGGAATGTTGATGCCACTGTTCCACTGTGGTGGATGTTTATGTTAAATTTATCGTGTATTGCGTTCTTTTTACTTGTATGGCAACTCAAATATCACTACCTTAATTGGGGTTGTGACAATAAATGTGAACTTGAACACCGGAGCATCCAGACGGAACCAACGTGGAGAACGTGCAAACTCCACACAGACAGCACCCGAGGTTAGGATGGAACCCGGATCTCTGACACTACGAGGCAGCAGCCCTACTGACTACCTCACTGTGCAGTGAAGATAGACACAAAATGCTGGAGTAACTCAGTGAGACAGGCAGCATCTCTGGAGAGAAGGAATAGGTGACGTTTCGGGTTGAGACTCTTCTTCAGACTGTGCAGTGATCCTGTTTGGATTTTTTTCCCCTTTTGTCCATTGGGAATGGAGCCAATTATTACATAGAATTACTCTCAAAACAACTGTTTTAGCACAGACCAAGAATTAAACCTGGGAACCATTCTTATCTGCATGGTTTATTATCACATCTGCAGTGTTTACAGACCAAACCATCAGAGAATATCGCAACAAGCTGGGATTTTGGTTCCACAAGTGCAATATTTCATTTTGGTCCACAGCATTCTCCCCGATGAAAATTCTACAAGAGATCTACTTAGCCTTCACCCAACCTCAAAAGATTACGATAATTGACAATACTCCCTCGAGCATAAGCTACATATTGCACTCGTCAAATGTTCAGCATGAACTGATTTTTTAATGCCCAATGGAATCAGTTCAGTGGCGAATTGTTAAATGTTTCCTCGATTAATTTAATCATTGGAGAATACACTCCCACCTCCCACAAAGCTTTCAAAATATATTTTCAGAAAACTGCCACTTTATTTACTCGGATTTAAAGATAATAGCGCTATAAATATATTGTATGAATCCAATTATTTTAATTATAGTTCTACCAAAATTTACTCTTTAATCATATCAGCATTTGTGAGATACTTTGTAAAAATTAAAACATATGTGTCAGCACGTGTTCAGTTGACGGCATTCGTTTCTACTCGTGGTGGTTGTCGGTTCAAATCTAGTCCAAAGACTCAAGTGTAAAAAAAACATTGAGCAGAGATGGATGAAATGTTCAAATGAAGTCATGACCTTGCCTCACAGGTAGACTGAAAAGATCCTTGGAGCATTGGGGTAGAAGAAGTAACATGGTATGAATATTGATTTCTCTAACTTCAAGCAACCCCTGCATTCCCTCCCTCTCCATCCCTCCCCCACCCAAGTCGCACCAGTTTCTTGTTCTCACTGAGCAAACAGCTAACAATGCCTCTATTTCCTTTACCATCGTTACTTTTTTGCATATCTTTCATTCATTTGATCTATATCTCTCTACATCACCATCTATATGTCTTGTTTCCCTTTCCCCCACCCCTGACCAGTCTGAAGAAGGGTCTCGACCCGAAACATCACCCATTCCTTCTCTCCAGTCCCGCTGAGTTACCCCAGCATTTTGTGTTTACCTTTGGCTCGTTTATGCTTCTGCTTTTTAAATCAGAGGCATGGGTGTGATGAAGAGAATAGAAGGTTATACTGAGATGAATTGGTGGAACCAAAATTGGAAAAGACATTAGATCAGGATGCTACACATCATAGAAACATGTATAATAGATACCTAAGCATATGTCATTAACTCAGAGTGCCCTTACATTTTTTGATAATCAGCACCTTAAAAATGTTTTGTTTTTTTAAACCTTTATTATGATGTAGGAAACAAGGCAATTAATTTGCACAATATAGTTGTCGAAAGATAATCAACGAATAAATCTGTTCCCTTCCCCACATATATTTTCCGATCTGAGATGTTTCCGATTTCGATTACACATAAGGAATGAGGCCTTAGTTTAAATACTCACCCCCATAAAACATGTAGTCTTTCATCAATATTGTTCTGAAATGCAGTTTCTTCAGAGTGAAATATCAATGTACAGAGAAGGCTCATTAAGCACACTTTACTCAAATTTCATGCAAATTATTCAAAACAGGTGGTGGAGCTGCTGCCTCACAGTGCCGGTGACCAGGGTTTGATCTTTAAGCTGGAGTGCTGTCTGTGTGAAGTTTGCATGTTCTCCTTGTGAATACATGGGTTTCCTCCGGGGGCTCCGAGGTGCAAACGGACTTGGGAGTGCTGGTGCAGGACTCCCAAAAAGTAAATTTGCAAGTCGAATCGGTAGTAAGTAAGGTAAATTCAATGCTAGCATTTATATCAAGAGGACTGGAATACAAAAATTCCACAGTATCACCAACCTCTGGCCAAAGAGATCCGTCCTTTTTAAATCTCCAAATTTTAAAATCTCCTTTCTAAAGGTACGTCCTTTTATTCTGAGACGTGCCCTCTGCTCCAAGACTCTCGCACATCCTCTCCTCCTCAATCATCCACTCTATCCAGCAACTGCTCGAGGGCAGGAGAGATGCAGATGCCCGTCCCGCTGAGTTACCCCAGCATTCCGCGTCTATCTGTTTATTTGCACTTTATCTGTGTCAGTGGTCTGAGAAACGACTACTGGAGTTTTAAACAGATCTTTATTCAAAAGTTCGATATCCAGTATACAGGTTCTCCAGACACGTCTGCCCACAATGGTGGTCAGCGCTGAACTAACGTGCACAAGTGAAAAACCCCGCGAAACAAGCAGCCCCTCCCGAGTCACATGACCGCGGCTTCCGAACGCCGGGTTCGACATATGCGTGTGCTAGCGGGCGCCGCTACACGGTTTTATTTATTCATGTGTGTATATATTTATACAATGCTATATGGACACTCTGATCTGTTCTGTATTCATGCCTTCTATATTCTGTTGTGCTGAAGCAAAGCAAGAATTTCATTGTCCTATCTGGGACACATGACAATAAACTCTGGACAAAAATGCTGGAGAAACTCAGCGGGTGCAGCAGCATCTATGGAGCAAAGGAAATAGGCAATGTTTCGGGCCGAAACCCTTCAGGAAGGAAATAGGTAACGTTTCGGGCCGAAACGTTGCCTATTTCCTTCGCTCCATAGATGCTGCTGCACTCGCTGAGTTTCTCCAGCATTTTTGTCTACCATCGATTTTCCAGCATCTACAGTTCCTTCATTAAACAAATGACAATAAACTCTCTTGACTCTCTGGAATGGAAGACTTTGTTTCAGCTTTGTTTCATCCTTTCAAAAAGTAAAAGCATGGGAATAATCTCCACCCTGCTATAGTTACCCAACCAGATGCAACTAAATTTAAAGTAGCTCTCTCTTCCCAATAACCCTTCCTGGCTTAAGCCCTCCCTCCACCACCTCCAGTTTAAATTCCATTTGGAGGACCAAGAAACCAAGAACGTCGCTGCCATTGTGTGCTGGAGGCAGCCGGTGGGAGCAAAGATCCTAGAGGAGCGCTCCTCTATAGGAGATTGAGAGGGGATCCTATAGAAACTTACTTAAGGGGTTTGGACAGGCTAAATGCAGGAAGATTGTTCCCGATGTTGGGGAAGTCCAGGACAAGGGGTCACAGCTTAAGGATAAGTGGTAAATCTTTTAAAACTGAGATGAGAAAAAACTTTTTTCACACAGAGAGCGGTGAATCTGTGGAATTCTCTGCCACAGAAGGTAGTTGAGGCCACACAGTTCATTGGCTATATTTAAGAGGGAGTTAGATGTGGCCCTTGTGGCTAAAGGGATCAGGGGGTATGGAGAGAAGGCAGGTACAGGATACTGAGTTGGATGATCAGTCCATGATCAGTCATGTACAGTACTTGACCTACGGCATCACTTCCTGGTTCGGGAGCTGCAAGGCGTACGAACGGCACCAACTAGACAGGATAGACAGCCATCTCCATCATCAAAGACCCTTACCACCCATCGCATGACATTTTCTCCATCCTGCCATCTGGGAAGAGGTACAGGAGCATTAGCTGCAAAACCAGCAGGATGCTCCTCAGCTTCTTCCCACAGTCTATAAGACTGCTAAATGGACTTTGCCCCCTGCCAAGTATCGCGCACAAACCCCCACACTGCAGCAGAGCCACTGTTGTGCCGCTGCCGGTCGGAACGCCTGTTGAATGTTTAGTAGAGTGTTAAATTTGTTCATGATACATGTATTTTTTTTATTTCTATTTATTTTTCATGCACACTGAATGGACACTGGTTGAGCAACGTTTTTTTGTTTCCTCTGGGTATGCGAATACTCAGGAAATGACAATAAAGATATACTATACTATACTATACTATACTATATACTATACTTTGTTGCAACTGTGGTTGTTTTAAAGTGGTCTATAAATAAAGTTATTATTATAATTATTATTATTACTATTATTATTATTATTATTAGTATCAGCCGTGATCATATTGAATGGCGGTGCAGGCTCGAAGGGCCGAATGGCCTACTCCTGCACCTATTTTCTATGTTTCTATGTATCTTTGGACGGGAACGCGCCTGGAACGGGGGGGGGCGCGCATGGAGCGGCGGGAGCGCGCACGGGAACGCGCCGAGCTCCCGGAAGCCGACGATTCTCTTTCTATACAGGCGCGGCGGCGGTGGCGGCTTGACTCTCCTCTCTCCCTCCACCTCCTTCATCATCCGTGGCCTCGGACTCCTCTTCCTCTCGCGTCCGGACGGTGCGTGGTGGGAGGCGGCTCCACCGCGGGGCTGAAGGAGGGAAGGAAGGCTACTTTGACTAGGCCGGGCACGCTTGTCGGTCTGTAGGAAGGAACTGCAGGCTTTCACCCAAGATCGATACAACCTGCCGGAGTAACTCAGCGGGACAGACAGGCAGCAGCAACATCTCTGGACAGAAGGGACGGGGGAAACATCACTTATTCCTTCTCTCCAGAGATGCTGCCCGCCTGTCTGTCCCGCTGAGTTACACCGGCATGTTACATGTTCATGTTGTGTCGATCTTGGGCTTGTTGGGTGATCCCGTGGCTTCACCTCTCCAGGGCAGGGCCTGGACCCCAAACATCCATCGCTTTTCTACTAGGCCTCCACAGATGTTGCTCCACCCTCTGTGATTTCATCCTTGTTTATCATGGTTTGGTGGATGTTACTGCTCTGAATGAATCTGTCAAGTTTAGTCCAAGCATGTTGCAACAACTAGGGATCAAGATGTCACTTGGCAATTGAATTTCAAACTATAAAAATATTTTTGTTTAAGAAGGAACTGCAGATGCTGGAAAATCGAAGGTAGACAAAAGTGCTGGAGAAACTCAGTGGGTGCAGCAGCATCTATGGAGGGAATATATATGGAGAGAAAAATATTTTTGTTGTTCTTTTCAGCAGCAGTAATTTAAATTAAATAGGGAACTGCAAATGCTGGCTTACACTGAGGATAGACACAAAATGTTGGAGTAACTCAGCAGGGCAGGCAGCATCTCCGGAGAGAAGGGATGGGTGACGACGAGATGTTAAATGTTTAAGAAAGAACTGCAGATGCTGGAAAAATGCTGGAGAAACTCAGCGGGTGAGGCAGCATCTATGGAGAGAAGGAAGAGGCGACGTTTCGGATCGAGACCCTTCTTCAGACTGATGAGTCTGAAGAAGGGCCTCGACCCAAACATCGCCCATTCCTCTCCATAGATGCTGCCTCACCCGCTGAGTTTCTCCAGCATTTTTTGGTCTACCTACCAAATGTCAAATGGTAGTTTTACCTTTTTTCCTTTCAGGATTGTTGGTGGAAATGTCTCGGTCAAAGAAGATCGGGAATCACAACAATGGCAGAAAGAAAAACATGGCAAAGCTGTGGAAGACCAAAAGGCGAACTAAAGATTTAGACCAAGTTCATGAAGACATGAAACCGGAAAATGCAAGCAAATTACTGCACCAGGCTGCAGACTGCGACGTTACTGGAAATGCACAGTTCTACTGCTTGCACTGCGCGTAAGTAACTGTCCTGTATCAACAATGTGTTATTTACATTAATGTACATCTTAGATGGTCGAGGTCTGATGGGGGCCAAGGACGGAGTCTCGGGGTTCGAGAACGAAGTTGGGCCGATGTGGAGCGGCCTTCGATCCGAGACATTGCGTGCAAACGTTGCTTGTCCAAGAACAACAGCATTATAGAAGATCCCACACGTCTCCATCACGGACTGTTCACTCTGCTGCCCTCAGGGCAAAACGTATCGCAATATAAGGAGCAGAACGACCAGGTTTTGCAACAGCTTCCCACCGGGCCAACATAGAACATAGTGTAGGTGCAGGAGTAGGCCATTCGGCCCTTCGAGTCTGCACGGCAATTCAACATGATCATGGCTGATCATCCAACTCCGTATCCTGTACCTGCCTTCTCTCCATACCTCCTGATCCCTTTAGCCACAAAGGCCACATCTAACTCCCTCTTAAATATAGCAAATGAACTGGCCTCAACTACCTTCTGCGGCTGAGAATTCCACAGATTCACCACTCTGAAATTTTTTATTTCTCATCCCGGTCCTAAAAGACTTCCCCTGAGCAATTTATCTTCTGCGGGAATGTTACATTTAATGGTATTGTATTGAACACATCTGCAATCAGAGAGATGTCCAAAGGACAGGCCCTTTCAGTCCATTCTGTGCTTGGAATTTTGGAATGTGATAAAACTGATTTTGCTGAAGGTAGTAAGAGGGAGGGGTGAGGATTATGAAGATGACAAGACTCGTCCACTAACTTGTTTATTGGACACTGAGGAGATACTGTCTTCACTTTTCCTATTGTTATAGGTCAAACCTAGTTGCAGCCAGTTATTTAAAAGTACTTTTAAACCTCAAAATAATAAATAGTTTAAAAACTAATTCTTCCATAAACTCCCTCCGTTCCCAGCAGTTTAGAAAAGCAGACAAGCAAAACACCCAAGGAGAATAAAGTTTTAAAAATCCGGTGCTAAATCTCGCTTGTTCTGTGTGCACTTGGACAATGCTGAGGGACATTTTTACACCAGAGCTTGACGTGGATTATTAACTCGGTCAACAGGCTAAACTATCTCTAAGCCAAACTAACGCTAACTTCATATTCGATGTCAAGAGTTGAAGATTAAGTTTAAGAGTACACAAAAGGACACTTTGTCTAGCACTCTGGTGCCAGGATAACAGCCTCCTCTTGAACATCAAAAAAACGAAGGAGCTGATCATGGACTTTAGGAGGGCACATCATCCGAGGACGTACACTCCATTGAGGATAAATGGGGATCCTGTGGATAGGGTGAACTGTTTTAAATATCTGGGAGTCCACATCTCCGAGGATATGACATGGGCATCACACGCCTCAGCACTCGTGAGTAAGGCAAGGCAGCGCCTTTACCACCTCAGGCAATTGAGGAAATTCAGAGTGTCTCCGGGGATCCTCCAGTGCTTCTACGCAGCGGCGGTGGAAAGCATCTTGTCCGGGAACATTACCATCTGGTTTGGGAATTGCTCCGCCAAGGACAAGAAAGCTCTGCAGAGAGTAGTGCATGCGGCCGAACGCACTATGGGAACTTCACTCGCCCCCCTGCAGGAACTATACATCAGGAGGTGCAACTCCAGAGCCAACAATATCATGAGAGACCCCTTCCACCCCTGCAACGGACTGTTCCAGCTGCTACGGTCAGGCAAACGCCTCCGTTGCCATGCGGTGAGAACGGAGAGGTTGAGAAGGAGTTTCTTCCCAGAGGCCATTCGGACTGTAAACGCCTATCTCACCAGGGACTAACTCTACCGAACGTTTTTTCTTCCATTATTTATTATGTAAAAGAATATGTGTGTTATGATTGTGTTTATAGTTTGTTTGGTTGTTTGTCTTTTGCACAAAAGTCCGCTAGCATTGCCACTTTCATTTCACTGCACATCTCGTATGTGTATGTGACAAATAAACTTGACTTGACTTGACTTGAAAGTGCTGGAGTAAACCAGTGGTTCAGGCAGCATCTCTGGAGAACTTGGATAGGTGACATTTTTATGTTGAGACCCTTCTTCAGATATTGGGAGCGGGGGGGCGGGGGGGGGGAGAGAAGAAAGCTGCAAAAGGGGAGAGGCAGGACAAAGCATGCAAGGTAATTGTCATATGCATTGGTAATAGAATAGTGAAATTCTCACTTGCTGCACATAAAATGTAACAAAACAACAAATTCAGGGACAATAATCAGTAATACAAGAAATGATCAATAATAGTAATGCTAGCTTAGACAAAAGTGCTGGAGAAACTCAGCGGGTGCAGCAGCATCTATGGAGCGAAGGAAATAGGCAACGTTTCGGTCTGAAACCCTTCAGGAAGGAAATAGGTAACGTTTCGGGCCGAAACCCTTCAGGGTTTCGGCCCGAAATGTTGCCTATTTCCTTCGCTCCATAGATGCTGCTGCACCCGCTGTGTTTCTCGAGCACTTTTGCCTGCCTTCAATTTTCCAGCATCTGCAGTTCCTTCTTATACAGTAATGCTAGCTTGTTGCCTCGACTTTGAAAATGGTGCCAAAAGCTGCCGACTTGTATGCAGTCTCAGCGGGCTATTTCTATACACTTTGTACTTAATCTGAAATTGTGTTTGTGTATAGTAATAATTTATTAAACTGTGTACAAAACAAAAATGTCAGTGTACCTCGGTACATATGATAATAAAGAACCATTGACCAAAGGGTGACTCAAAGGAGAGGAGAGCAGCAGATACAGCAGGCAATGATGAAAGCGAATGGCATGGTGGCCTTTATAACAAGAGGAATCAAATATAGGAGCAAAGAGGTCCTTCTGCAGTTGTCCAGGGCCCTCCCGGTCACACCCAGAGCATTGTGTGCCGTTTTGGTCCCCTAATTTGAGGAAGGACATTCTTGCTATTGAGGGAGTGCAGCATAGGTTTATAATGTTAATTCCCAGAACGGTGGGACTGTCGTATGCTGAGAGAATGGAGCGGCTGGGCGTGAACACTCTGGAGTTTAGAAGGATGGGAGGGAATCTCATTGAAACATATAAGATTGTTAAGGGCTTGGACACTTTGCGGTGGTGCAGGCTCGAAGGGCCGAATGGCCTACTCCTGCACCTAATTTCTATGTTACCTAATTTCTATGACACGCTAGAGGCAGGAAACATGTTCCCGATGTTGGGGGAGTCCAGAACCAGGGGCCACAGTTTAAGAATAAGGAGTAAGCCATTTAGAACAGAGACGAGGAAACACTTTTTCTCACAGAGTGGTGAGTCTGTGGAATTCTCTGCCTCAGAGGGCGGTGGAGGCCGGTTCTCTGGATGCTTGAATTTGATTCGAGCTAGATAGGGCTCTTAAAAATAGCAGAGTCAGGGGATATGGGGAGAAGGCAGGAACTGGGTACTGATTGGGGATGATCAGCCATGATCACATTGAATGGCGGTGCTGGCTTGAAGGGACGAATGGCCTGCTCCTGCACCTATTGTCTATTGTCTACTGCAGCAGTGACCAAAGGTGCATTAGGAGATAATTGGAAACTGATTTGAAAGGTGAGGGAGCAAAATATAAAGAATTAATAGATAGTCACGTCGGTTTAAAATGTTTCCAAATCATTTTAGTGACCTTTTATTGCTTCATTTGCAGGCGATATTTTATTGATCAGAGAAGTCTCAAAGAACACTTCAGAACAAAAGTTCACAAACGCAGGTAATGTTAATTGTCTTGAAAGGCAGTCCAAGACTCTTTAATGTTTCGGGAAGATGAGCATTGTCTGAGGCATCAAATCATAGAAAGCTGCAGCACGGAAACAGACCTTTCAACCCTGACGCCTGCATGTTACAGTGCCTCTCCTTAATGTTTGGGACAAAGACCCATGGTTTATTTATTTGCCTCTGTACTCCACTGTGCTGTACCTCTTTAGTTCCCTGCCTTTTACCGTAAGTGTCCTTCCAGTATTATTACCCTCCATAGTGCATTACCTCACACTTGTCTTTTTTTTCTCTAATACATTTTTTCTTTGCCTGAAAATAAGGGAAAGGAAAAGTGCAAAGTGAAAAGATAGAACCCCTAAACTAGCAAAGTAGTGTGGCCAAAGTAGCGTGGCCAAAGAGTGAATAAAGATATAAGAGAGGAAAAGGAAAAAAAAAGAAAGAAAAAAAAGAATAAAGTGGAGATATACCTGCCCCTCGTCATCTCCCCCCCACCCCCCCGCCCACCTCACCCAACCCATAATTAGGTGTTGCACCATACTATCCTTGTAAGATTTCGGTAAAGGGTGTCCGTGTCTTGAAAAATTGATCTGGTTTGAAAAATTGATCTGGTTTCACACTTGTCTGAGTTAAATTCCATCTGTCACTGCGCCGGCCAACTTTCCAGCAAACGTAACTCATTATACCACCATTATTACAAACAACAACGATCTAAGAATTGGTCACCGTGCTACACCACTTGTTACAGACTTCCATTTATAAAAGGCACCATCCACCAATACCCTCTGCCTCCTTTCAGCAAACCACATTCTGACACTTGCTGTGCATCTTACAAAATATGCTTTAATTGGGATGTGTCAAGAAATGCCATTGAAATTGAGTCATGATATATGATATCATCTTATAAATGGGATTAATATCGAGTGTTAATGTATGATACCATTCAATTGATCCAACAAATCCCTGGCACTTTGTCCATTTGGCCACTCATGTACTGTACACACCAGGGTATGATATGGGGCATTGCAGATCTCCTGAATCTTTCATTAGCTTTATTTGAGCATGTTTCCGTCGAGATTACAGGACGGCAATTTGGAATAGTTTACATTCCCTCCATTGTCTCAGTCCCCACCCGCTGGCCATCATGAAAGCCAATTCCACAACATCTTCTGCATAATAATGGCTTGTTACTCTGAACTGAGGAAATCTCCAAACCTAAATTTGATGTCACCATTTCTGATGTTTATGCATGCACAATTCTAAGAGTTTATTTGGTGCTTGATAATGGGAATCCTGGCTTGTCTCCTTTGTCCAATGCAGCATTATGCTTGACAGATTAGAGACACAACTTCACCTGTATCAGGGACTTAACAAATTAAACTTGTTGACCATTTGGGGTAGTCATCCTCAGTTGAAGATGTTTAAATCAGTGTCTCAAATGCAATTGACTCCTGGAACAAAACCATGACAGAGATCTGCTAACCTTTGCTGATGAATAAAATCAAAGGCATCAAGCTCTTGTCCTGATTTTTGTAGGTTTGTTTTCTTTCCAGACTAAAAAAATTGAGGGAAGAACCGTACACGCAGGAGGAGGCAGAGCGAGCAGCCGGGATGGGATCCTACATCCCAGCAAAGAAGGTCAAGGTCGAGACACAGGCCGCGGAAGAGGAAATGACAGTAACATAACTCATGGACAAGATACGTTTTGTTCTTGCAACTGCTGTTAATTAAGAACTGGCTTTGATCGTGCTGATTTATTGACCATCTTTCAAGTTAAAATTATATTAAAAATACGCCCAAAACCAGTAACACGAAGCAAACCGTGATGCTTTATTGGCTGAATGTGGCTATCGTCCAGCATCTTGAATTGATTGATTGAAACGTACAGCATGGAAACGGGCCCTTCAACCCAAGTCTATGCTGACCATCGATCACCAGTTCACACTAGTTCCATGCTATCCTACTTTTCCATCCACTCCCTACATATTAGGGGCAATTTACGCAGGGCAAGTAACCTACAAACCCACGTGTCTTTGGGATGTGGGAGGAAACCGGATCACCCGGAGGAAACCCATGTGGTCACAGGGAGGACGTGCAAACTCTACACAGACAGCACCTGAGGTCAGGATTGTAGGTTACTTGTCCTGTATTACCAATATAAATCTAGTTTTAATCATGGTTCAACAAGTGTCTGAAGAAGCGTCTTGACCCGAAACATCATCTGCCCATTTCCCCCCACAGATGCTTCCTGACCCGCTGAGTTCTTCCAGAGATGGACGCAAAGCGCTGGAGTAACTCGGCAGGTCAGGCAGCATCCCTGGAGAAAGGTTGGGACCCGTCTTCAGGCTGAAAGTAGGGGGCGGGTGGGGTGGGGGGGTGAAGAGCTGGAGGCGAGGAGCATCTGGAGTTTCATGTATCGCCATCTAACATCTAACAACCATCTCCGGGAAGATGCAGGGAATTCAAAAATTAATGTACTGGTTAAACTCAGAAAGGTTTTTTTTTTCCAGAAAAGTGGTATAAATCACACCAGTTATAAACAACCATTGTTTAAGAAGGAACTACAGATGCTGGAGAATCGAAGGTTACACCAAAAAGCTGGAGAAACTCAGCGGGTGCAGCAGCATCTATGGAGCGAAGGAAATAGGCAACGTTACCTATTTCCTTCCTGAGGGGTTTTGGCCCGAAACGTTGCCTATCTCCTTCGCTCCATAGATGCTGCTGCACCCGCTGAGTTTCTCCAGCACTTTTGTCTATCTTCGATTTTCCAGCATCTGCAGTTCTTTCTTAAACATGATTGATCGTTCTATCAGTCTGAAGAAGGGTTTCGGCCCGAAACGTTGCCTATTTCCTTCGCTCCATAGATGCTGCTGCACCCGCTGAGTTTCTCCAGCTTTTTTTGTGTAACCTATAAACAACCATTGTTGTGTTGTATTCAATTTATTGTCATTATCTCATACTAGAGACAATGAAATGAATTTTCCTTACAGTCAAGTATCATAAAATAAATAAATAAATAAATAAATAAATAAAACATATTAAAATGAAAAGAAAAAAAAATCCTGTTGGACTGTGTCATGTGCCCAACAGCTCCTGGGCTGCAACTTTATTTATAGAACGCTGCAGAGGCCATCTGCAAATCTTCTTCGTACATTTCACTTTATTTCGAGATCCTCGTGCATCACGGGTTTGATTGCCTGCTGCAGGCTACAACATCACCAGGCACAAGACCTTTGCAGCATCAATTGGAATTCCTTCCATGTTAACACAAAACACACTGCTCTGTAAGGCAGCATGTATATTGGCCTGCAGAAACAAGAGATGGCGGTTTACAAAACAAAAGACAAAAGTGCTGGAGTAACTCAGTGGGTCAGGCAGCATTTCTGGAGAAAAGGAACAGATGACGTTTCGGGTCGGGACCCTTCTTCAGACTGAGAGTCAGGGGAAAGGGAGGCACAGGAGTAGGCCATTCGGCCCTTCGAGCCAACACCGCCATTCATGGCTGAAAAGATACAGAACAAATCAGCCGTCACCGATGGTGAAGGAGCCCACAATGGTCCAATGTTGGCTGTGGAGGGGGTGATAACGAAGGGATACAAATCTGTCCAGATTCAGGGACAATTTCTTCCCGGCTGCTCTCAGGCAACTGAACCATTCAAACGACAACTAGAGAGCGGTCCTGAGCTATCATCTACCTCATTGGAGACCCTCGGACTATCTCTAATCAGACCGTAATTGGTACATGTGACAATAAACAGACCTTTGCAACGGAAACTCGCAGTCTGTGGAATTCTCTGTCTCAGAGGGCGGTGGAGGCGGGTTCTCTGGATGCTTTCAAGAGAGAGCTAGATAGGGCTCTTAAAAATAGCGGGGTCAGGGGATATGGGGAGAAGGCAGGAGCGGGGCATTGATTGGGGATGATCAGCCATGATCACATTGAATGGCGGTGCTGGCTCGAAGGGCTAAATGGCCTCCTCCTGCACCTATTGTCTATTGATAAGGTCGAGGGGGAGGTCTCTGACAAAGAGCAATCCAACCAAGACCTCAACGGTGGAACAGGCAGAGGACGATGGCTCACCTTAGTGGAGCGTCACAACGGCTGGGAAGGCGGATGAAGGCTGCAGCAGAAAAGGGTCTCCGGTCGTCTTGGTCTCCACGCCACTGGATTCTGGCCTGGATCTGTCAAGGACCGTGTGGTGGCTGTCTGTGCATCAGTCTCCCCACGTTAAACAAAGTCACGCACAGGCATCCTCCATGAGAGGACAGTCATACTCGTTTCGAGCGACCGCCGATGATGAAGGGGAGGCGGCAAGAACTGAGGTGGACCTGGTGGGGGGGGGGGGGGGGGGGGGGGGGGGGGGGGGACAAAGAAGCGATGAGTGCTTTTTGTAACTTTGTGTCTGCTACTTTGGGGAACTCATCTGTGTACCTGTATGCAAAAAAAAAAATATTTCACTGCACCTAGCCATGTACAAGTGGCAATAAAGCATCTGAGGAAAGACATTCTTGCCATAGAGGGAGTACAGAGAAGGTTCACCAGACCGATTCCTGGGATGGCAGGACTTTCATATGAAGAAAGACTGGGTAGACTCGGCTTGTACTCACTAGAATCTAGAAGATTGAGAGGGGATCTTATAGAAACGTACAAAATTATTAAGGGGCTGTACATGCTAGATGCAGGAAGATTGTTCCCGATGTTGGGGAAGTCCAGAACAAGGGGTCACAGTTTAATGATAAGGGGGAAGTCTTTTAGGATTTTCTTTTCACACAGAGAGTGGTGAATCTGTGGATTTCTCTGCCACAGAAGGTAGTTGAGGCCAGTTCATTGGCTATATTTAAGAGGGAGTTAGATGTGGCCCTTGTGGCTAAAGGGATCTATGGAGAGAAGGTAGGTACAGGATACTGAGTTGGATGATCAACCATGATCATATTGAATGGCGGTGTAGGCTCGAAGGGCCGAATGGCCTACTCCTGCACCTAATTTCTATGTTTCTATGTTTCTATGTATGGAGAGAAGGCAGGTACAGGATACTGAGTTGGATGATCAACCATGATCATATTGAATGGCGGTGCAGGCTCGAAGGGCCGAATGGCCTCTACTCCTGCACCTATTATCAATGTTTCTATCATCATCATCAGTGCAAGTCCATGAATCACCCAAGCAGTTGAATGGAGATACAAGCAAGGTCAGATGCTGGTATCTGCTGCAGAACGCAGAGACACTGAGTTACTCCAGCACTTTAATTATGACCTGCGGTTCTTGGCTCGCTGAAGACAAAGGACTGGGCCACAGCACGTGTCCCAACCCCAGACCCCTCTGAGATACACCCAAAGATGATAGATCGATCAATCATGTTTAAGAAAGAACTGCAGATGCTGGAAAATCGAAGGTAGACAAAAGTGCTGGAGAAACTCAGCGGGTGCAGCAGCGTCTATGGAGCGAAGGAGATAGGCAACGTTTCGGGCCGAAACCCCATAGGAAGGAAATAGGTAACGTTTCGGGCCGAAACCCAAGGGGTTTCGGCCCGAAACGTTGCCTATTTCCTTCGCTCCATAGATGCTGCTGCACCCTCAGATTCAGATTCAGATTCAGATTCAATTTAATTGTCATTGTCAGTGTACAGTACAGAGACAACGAAATGCATTTAGCATCTCCCTTGAAGAGCGACATAGCAAACGATTTGAATTTAAAAAAAAAATAAGTGTGGGGGGGGTGGTGATTGGCAGTCACCGAGGTACGTTGTTCACCCGCTGAGTTTCTCCAGCACTTTTGTCCACCTATGATAGATCTATCATCTTTTCTTTGGATACAACACGCTCGCTCCCCTCTGAGATACAACGCACACTCGTTCTCCAAACTCGCTGGCGTTTTTGCATTGAGATTTTCCACAGGCAGAGCAGGAAATCTCCAGAGCTCGGCACTTTTTTTTTGTTTTTGGAAACATTAGCGGTGGAGGAGGGGTTTATGGAGGATTTAGGAAGTGTGTTTGCAGGGATGTGATTGGCAATTGCAAGGGCCCTGTTACAGCGGAGCAGTTCCGCTGGCTTTTGCAGTCTGCTGCTACCAAAGATCTTGGAGCATCTGCTCTAACATCTTTGGCCTTCTACCGTTCCCCGGTGGCTCGTAGCTCTGGGCGGCCGGAGAGGGAGGGAACAAGAATGCATTTGATTCAATGCAGCGGGGAGCGGGCGGACCGGAGCTGGAGATAGAGTCAGGCTCAGTCAGGAAGACTGCAGGAGCGATGGCCTCCTCCGCCTTGAGGCAACGCAAGGCGCAGCGGACCGGGGAAGAGGAGCCCCCGCCGCCGGTCGCTGAGACAGAGGAGCCGGGCAGGGGTCCGGCGAGGAGCGACCGCTCGGCCCTGCTGCTGCTGCTGTTCCTGTTCGGACTCGGGCTGGGACTGGCAGCCCTGGGCTGGAAATATTCATTGGAATACCAACGGGCCAAGCAAGTGAGTGTGTGTGTGTGTGTGAGAGAGAGAGAGACTAATGCCGCTGAGATATGCATCTCACTAAGTATTGAAATTAAAAATTTGGATTTGGAGAAATCATATCGATCAGAGAGGTTGTGTTTTGGGGCAGGTTTTTTTTTAACGCAGAGAACCAAAAAAATCCAGTGCATGTTTTCACCATGAAATCACACCGAGTCTTTCTCTAATTATGTCATCGGGAACCTAAGCTAGAACAGTTACTCCAGCACTTTGAGTCTTTGTTTGTAAACCAGCAACTGCAGTTCCTCATTTCCTCAGTCACCGATTCCTTCGCTCCACAGATGCTGCCCTCACCCGCTGAGTTTCTCCAGCATTTTGTCTGCCCTCATTTCCTCATATAACAGTACAGCACAGGAACCGGCCCTTCGGCCCACAGTGGCTGTGCTGCCAAGTTGCACTAATCTCTCCTTGCAGACTTTCGCTGTTCCTTCCATTTCCTAGAGCGTTTTGTAAATGCACTTGGGGCGAGTATCCAATGATCGATCTATCATCTTTGATTGTATCTCAGAGGGGTCTGGGGTTGAGACACGTGCTGTGGTCCAGTCCTTTGTCTTCAGCGAGCCAAGAGCCGCAGGTCACAAAGTGCTGGAGTAACTCAGTGTCTCTGCGTTCTACAGCAGATACCAGCATCTGACCTTCCTTGTATCTCCATTCAACTGCTTGGGTAATTCATGGACCTGCACTGATGATGATGATGATACCTTATTGTCACTTGATCCTGGCTAGGTGCAGTGAAAATCTTTGTTTTTGCATATACAGGTACACAGAGTCGCCCAAAGGCGCGGACGCAAAGTTACAAAACGCACTCATCGCTTCTTTGCCTCCCCCCTCCCCCACCGGGCCCCCATTAGTTCTCGGCGACAAGACTTTATTATCATTCAAAAATACACCAACAAATGCAAATCTGAAAGAAACTTTGTTGCATCTGGCTCATCGTGCAACATAAAATAACTTCTGAAGAAGGGTTTCGGCCCGAAACGTTGCCTATTTCCTTCGCTCCATAGATGCTGCTGCACCCGCTGAGTTTCTCCAGCTTTTTTGTGTAACCTTCGATTCTCCAGCATCTGCAGTTCCCTCTTAAACACATAAAATAACAAGAGTTGGATGATTAGCCATGATCATATTGAATGGCGGTGCAGGCTCGAAGGGCCGAATGGCCTACTCCTGCACCTAATTTCTATGTTAAAAGGACAAAATAGATAAAAAGATAAAATAGATAATAGAGGCGGCACATTTTCTGGAATTCAAGGGTCTATATGGGGTTGGACAGGCTAGATGCAGGAAGATTGTTCCCGATGTTGGGGAAGTCCAGGACAAGGGGTCGCAGCTTAAGGATAGAGGGGAAATCCTTTAGGACCGAGATGAGAAAAACATTTTTCTCACAGAGAGTAGTGAATCTGTGGAATTCTCTGCCACAGAGGTAGTTGAGGCCAGTTCATTGGCTATATTTAAGAGGGAGTTAGATGTGGCCCTTGTGGCTAAAGGAATCAGGGGGTATGGAGAGAAGGCAGGTACAGGATACTGAGTTGGATGATCAGCCATGATCATATTGAATGGTGGTGCAGGCTCGAAGGGCCGATGGCCTACTCCTGCACCTACACTATGTTCTATGTTTCTATGATGGCCCGGGGGGAGGCTGTTGCAAAACCTGGCCGTTCTGCTCCTTATACTGCGATACGTTTTGCCCTGAGGGCAGCAGAGTGAACAGTCCGTGATGGAGACGTGTGGGGTCTTCTATAATGCTGTTGTCCTTGGACAAGCAACGTTTGCACGCAATGTCCCGGACCGAAGGCCGCTCCACATCGGCCCAACCTCGTTCTCGAAACCCCGAGACTCCGTCCTTGGCCCCCATCAGACCTCGACCCTTCCCTACGATACAATGAATCTTTATTCATCCCCAGGAGGGAAGTTGGGCTGCCGAGAGTCACAACCAAAGGAGAAACTCAGGACATACTGGAGAATCTCAGCGGCATCTATGGAGCGAAGGAAATAGGTAACGTTTCGGGCCAAAGCCCTTCAGGAAGGAAATAGGTAACGTTTCGGGCCGAAACCCTGAAGGGTTTTGGCCCGAAACGTTGCCTATTTCCTTCGCTCCGTAGATACTGCTGCACCCACTGAGTTTCTCCAGCATTTTTGTCTACCTTCGATTTTCCAGCATCTGCAGTTCCTTCTTAAGTACTGAAGGACATTTTGGGTTGGGACCGAGGTTTGTTTTTACAAATTCTACCAAAAAGAAATCTGAATGCTATTTATTGTGTTGAGTGGTTTTTTTACTTGATGGCTGGGTATTTAAACAAGTGTTTATTTTTATAGGAGGATGCCCTGAAGTCACTTGGGAACGAAGGCTTGTTCTTGTTTTCCTCATTTGATGTCAACAACGACTTATACCTCAGTCCTGAAGAATTTAAACCCCTAGCTGAAAAATTAACAGGTACAGTATAATTCCTCTCTAATGGAGACCCAGACATACTGATCCGTGGGAAGGAACTGCAGATGCTGGTTTACACTAAAGATAGACACACAGAGTATTGGAGTAACTCAGCGGGTCAGGCAGCATCTCTGGAGAAAAGGAATAGGCTATATTTAAGAGGGAGTTAGATGTGGCCCTTGTGGCTAAGGGGATCAGGAGGTATGGAGAGAAGGCAGGTACGGGATACTGAGTTGGATGATCAGCCATGATCATATTGAATGGCGGTGCAGGCTCGAAGGGCCGAATGGCCTACTACTGCACCTAATTTCTATGTTTTTATGTTTCGAGTCGAGACCCTTCGTCGTAGTTTTGTGAGGATCTCGACCTGAAAGGCCACCTTTTCCTTTGCTCCAGAGATGCTGCCTGATCCTGACCCGCTGAGTTACTCCAACATTTTGGGTCTATTCCAGATATTTTGAGTCTGGTGTTCAATGTGGATTATTCAACATTTAATTCTGTGGTGTTAACAGCCCATGATGAAGGCCAGGTAAATGTAACCTTTTGTGTTTCCATATTATTTGATACAATAAAATCTGGTTGAGGAATAAGGGGTAGACCATTTAGAACGGAGATGAGGAAAAACGTTTTTACACCCAGAGAATTTTGAATCGGTGGAATTCTCCGCCTCAGAAGGCAGTGGAGGCTATTCTCTGGGTGCTTTCAAGAGAGAGTTAGAAGGCGCTCTTAAAGATAGCGGAGTCAGGGAATATGGTGAGAAGGCAGGAACTAGTTGCCAGAGGAGGTGGTGAAGACAAACATAGCCCTTTTAAGATGCATTTAGGCAACCACTTGAAAAGTCACGTCAAACGTTCACTGACATATACACAAGCACAGTGAGGTAGAGGTACAATGAAAATCTTACCTGTAGCAACATCACTTGCCCGGGTTGGGCGCATGGTTAGAAGGGTCAGCATGGCCGTAGTGGGCCGAAGGGCTCCTTTCTCTGCTGTGTGTCTCTGTGACTGAATGTGTTCTGTATGCCTGCAGGAATCAGCCAAGCGCCCGACTATGAAAGTGACGGAGAGACGGATCCTAACGCGGAGACGTTGACAATCGAAGCTGAGTTCCAGCCTCTGATGATGGAATCTATGACCAAGAGCAAAGATGGGTTTCTTGGAGTGAGTGGGCGTTGCCTTCCACCTTTTGTTCACGGGTTTGGTTTGTGCACTTGCATTACCCAGGCAGCATCTCCTCGAAGTTTAATTCAGTTTAGTTTAGAGATACAGCGCTGAAACAGGCCCTTCGGCCCACCGAGTCCATGCCGACCAGCGATCCCTGTACGTTCCTGCACACACTGGGGACAATTCTACATGTGCACCAAGCTAATTCGCTTACAAACCTGTACGTCTTTGGAGTGTGGAAGGAAACCCAAGATCTCGGAGAAAACTCACGGGGAGAACGTGCAAACTCCTTTCAAACAGCATCCGTAGTCGGGATCGAACCCGGGTCTCTGGCGCTGTGAGGCAGTAACTCTACCGCTGCGACACCGTGCCGCCCAGGTTATTCTCAACCAGGGACACAAGTAGGAGTGTCTTGGTATTTATAACAGTATGGATTTTTTTAGGGGGGGGGGTTTCAGGTAACAATTGTGCAGCCATCCATTGTACATCTAAATAGGATAAAATATTCTTAATGCAGGAATCATTCATTGTGTAAGGAGACGGTGTGGAATATTGTGCTGTCCAATTGATATAAAACGTCATTTTTAAGCACAGAAACTAATTAAGGTGAACGGAACGATGGCGTTTATATCTGGGGCACAAGGAGGAAGATTAGGTGTGTGGAGGAGAGGCTGGTTTATACCGAAGATAGACACAAAATGCTGGAGTAGCTCGGAAAGGCAGCATCTCTGGAAAGAAGGAATGGTTGACGTTTCAGGTCGAGACCAGCTCCTGCTGATTAACGTGGGGCATCGAGAGCTAAACTGGCCACCATGTCTGGGAAAGGATAGATTGGGCTAGGAGCAACGACAGCAGGAATGAACCAGTTATACTTGGGTTCGACTGCAAGGAGCTAAATTGCCATCAGTTTCTCTCGAATTTGGAATCCTAAGAATTAGAGGGTTTAGTGGTATAGAGAGGTTAGATAGACTTGGATTGTTTTCTCTGGTGTGTCAGAAGTTGAGGGGAGACCCGATAGAAGTATCGAAAATTGCTAGAAACAATGAGAAGGTCGATGGTCAGAATCTTTTTACCTTGGGTGGAAATGTCCAACGCTATTTTCAGGATGTAAAAGGGAAGGTTTAAAAAAGGTGTGTGGGGCAAGTTTTTGTTTTACACAGGGAGTGGTGGGTGCTCAGAATTCGCTGCCAGGGGTGGTGGTGGAGGCAGATATGATCGGGGCATTTAAGAGGCCCTTTGGGAGACCCATGTGTATGCGGGGCGGAGGAGCCATTCATGCTTAAATTAGTTACTGTTAGTATATTATAGTATTTTGTATAGATATTTCTAGCTGTATCTTTTTTGAATGACAGGGGGAGGGATTCTGATACATAAATGGGCTTGTCTTACCTTGAACTAAGCAAATGACAGAGAGCGGTCAGTTGAGACGGGAGCTGGCACGGGAAAGAAGGCAGAGTTTGTTTTAACAGTTCAGATAGTAAGAACGGAAAGCTACAATTAGTATAACAAATATAGAGTTCACTTCTTTGTTTGTACTTCAACAAAGAATCAATAACGACTGGAAGATTCCTTTATTTAACATCGACTGCGTAAATTCCACTGCTCCCTGCCAGCGTAGTCATGGCAATCAAAAGTGGGACATTAGAAAGATAAGAAATTGCCATTACACGGGGAATGGAGGGATGAAAAAGTTCACTTAAAAAGATAGACGAGGTACAAATTCTTATCGCTATATTTAAGAGGGAGTTAGATGTGGCCCTTGTGGCTAAAGGGATCAGGGGGTATGGAGAGAAGGCAGGTACGGGATACTGAGTTGGATGATCAGCCATGATCATATTGAATGGCGGTGCAGGCTCGAAGGTCCTGCACCTAATTTCTATGTTTCTATGTTTAAGACCATACAAAGCTTTAATTTGACGTCTGATGGGTGTGGACCCAGGGACCCTGAGGCAACAGTTTTACGTCTGAATCTCCAGCAGCACACACACAGAAATACCAGAAAACAAGGGTTAATATACCTACAGACACCTCCAAATATGGAGTTGTTTTTCACTCTTTGCCAAAAGCCAGTCATCCCAATGGCATCCTCTGGCCCCTTCTTATCTGATTAACCTCTTCAACTTACATAAAAAACCTTGTAAGAGAGCTGTGAATTATTCAACTTAAGGAAAGAAAAACCTTGGTCATGATGATTTTGGCCAAAGCAATACAATTGGCTTTTTACAACAGGAAAGCTTAAATATGACAACAATCAATTAATAACTAACTCTATCAGGGATATGGATCAGGTGCAGACTTGGCATCATGGTCAGCACTGACGTTGTGAAGAGGGGAGGAGGACCAGGCGCCGGATACATTGTAGCTTTGTCGTCGCCCTTTACGTAGTGACTATTTGTATACCATGGGAATGTCACTGTGGCTTGCCACATGTGTCAATACAGCATTCAATCATTCATTCAATCATTCATTCATTCATCCATCCATTCATTCATCCATTCAATCATTCATTCATTCATACATGATGCCAAGTCTGAAAGCAGATTTCGAGCAATGTCCTGGTCAGTTGTTTGAAAGCATTTGAAGCAATGGTTTAGAGATGTTGCATGTTTTCTTGTGTTCCAGGTCTCCCATGGCACCCTGTCTGGTCTGAGGAGCTGGAAAACTGCGGAAACGCCCACTGCTGTGTTCAGCACCAGCCTGTTTAAGGCCTTCCTCCCTCTGAAGAATACATTTGAGCTGGGAGAGGCGTGGTGGATCATCCCCAGCGAGCTAAACATCTTCACCGGGTACCTCTCCAACAATCGCTTTTACCCGCCGACACCACGAGGGAGAGAGGTAATGTAATGGCTTTCCCCCTCTGCTGTTTGATCCATCTCGCCCACACCACCGTACCACTGTAAATGTGTCCTGTAAAAATGACGGAGAATGATCAGTGGTGCTCGACCCAAAACGTCGCCTATTCCTTCTCTCCATAGACGCTGCCTCACCCGCTGAGTTCCTCCAGCATTTTTGTCCACCTTCCATTTTTTCCAGCATCTGCAGTTCTTTTTTAAACAGTGGTACTTTATTTGTCACCGTACCGAGGTACAGTGACAATAGACAATAGGTGCAGGAGTAGGCTATTTGGCCCTTTGAGCCAGCACCGCCATTCAATGTGATCATGGCTGATCATCCCCAATCAGTACCCCGTTCCTGCCTTCTCCCCATATCCCCTGACTCCGCTATTTTGAAGAGCTCTATCTAGCTCTCTCTTGAAAGCATCCAGAGAACCGGCCTCCACCTGAGGCAGAGAATTCCACAAACCCACCACTCTCTGTGAGAAAAAGTGTTTCGTGTATACAGTTCAGTGCAGGTATCACTATACATAAGCACTTAGATGCATCTCAGATACAATACGTGTACAGTAGTCAGACAGTATTCTAAGTCGGCAGATTTGGAGCCGTTTTCAAGTCCCAGTTGTATAGGTATAGAAGGACTGGGCGACGTTTCGGGTCGAGACCCTGGAAGGGTCTCGACCCGAAACGTCACCCATTCCTTCGCTCCAGAGATGCTGCCTGTCCCGCTGAGTTACTCCAGCATTGTGTGTCTACCTTTGAGTTTAACCAGCATCTGCAGTTCCGTGCATGTGTAGATTTCTTAACTTGGCCATGAAGGCCTGTTGACCTGGTGTCACAGGGTCGGCCCGGTCATTGGTCCTTCTCTCCATCGCTGCTCCACCGCTCTGTGTCAGTGGAGGTCACATCTGGGCCACGTGCTGGGCCTCTTGGAGTGATGCCAGGTCCAGGTCCAGAGAAGAAATAACTGACGATGGGGCCCAGACCCAAAACGTTGCCTGGCCATGTTCTTCAGAGATGCTGCTTGACCCGCTGAGTTGCTCCAGTACTTTGTGTCTTGGTTTTTAAACCGGCAACTGCAGTTCCTTGTGTTTAGTTGGGTTTTAATTTAGTGATTCAGCGTAGGATCTGGCCCTTCGGCCCATTGTGTCTGCGCCAACTAGCGATCGCCCGTACACCAGTTCTATCCCACACACTACGGACAGTTTACAGAAGAAACATTTACCTGCAACAGTGCACGTCTTTGGAAAGAAACCAGAGCACCCGGAGAAAACCCACACCATCACAGGGAGAACAAACGTTGCCTATTTCCTTCACTCCATAGATACTGCGGCACCCGCTGAGTTTCTCCAGTACTCGTCTACATACAAACTCCGTACAGACAGCACCCGTAGTCAGGATTGAATCTGGGTCATAGAAACATAGAAACATAGAAATTAGGTGCAGGAGTAGGCCATTCAGCCCTTCGAGCCTGCACCGCCATTCAATATGATCATGGCTGATCATCCAACTCAGTATCCGGTACCTGCCTTCTCTCCATACCCTCTGATCCCCTTAGCCACAAGGGCCACATCTAACTCCCTCTTAAATATAGCCAATGAACTGGCCTCGACTACCCTCTGTGGCAGAGAGTTCCAGAGATTCACCACTCTCTGTGTGAAAAAAGTTCTTCTCATCTCGGTTTTAAAGGATTTCCCCCTTATCCTTAAGCTGTGACCCCTTGTCCTGGACTTCCCCAACATCGGGAGCAATCTTCCTACATCTAGCCTGTCCAACCCCTTAAGAATTTTGTAAGTTTCTATAAGATCCCCTCTCAATCTCCTAAATTCTAGAGAGTATAAACCAAGTCTATCCAGTCTTTCTTCATAAGGCAGTCTTGACATCCCAGGAATCAGTCTGGTGAACCTTCTCTGCACTCCCTCTATGGCAATAATGTCCTTCCTCAGATTTGGAGACCAAAACTGTACGCAATACTCCGGGTGTGGTCTCACCAAGACCCTGTACAACTGCAGTAGAACCTCCCTGCTCCTATACTCAAATCCTTTTGCTATGAAAGCTAACATACCATTCGCTTTCTTCACTGCCGGGTCTGTGGCGCTGTGAGGCAGCAACTCTACCGCTGCGCCACCGTGCCATCCTTGCGCTGCCGTATCTCGAAGGAATTCTGTCCCTTCATATGGAGGCAGCTGTGGTGTGTACGTTGAGTGGTCTGTGCTTTTGTACATCTCCAGAGTGTATCTTCTTTCTTGAAACAGGTCCTTATTCATAAACTTCTCGC